>NW_026046882.1:0-220385 GCF_023864275.1 Schistocerca cancellata
CTGACAAGCAAGCAGAGGTGACATAGGCGCGAACACGGGAAGGTTGCAGCCCCTCGCTGCCTGCAGACACCGAGCAGCCACACTAGGTGGGCGGCCTAAGCCGTAGGCGAAATGTGCTCACTCGCTTGGGCGCGACGTCAAGCTCTAAATAAGGCTGTCACTAGCGTGAGCGTTGCGTGAGCGTCGTGTAAAGTCGGAAAAGTCGTCTGCATTGGTGAGTGCCATGTTTGGGGAGCGTTTCGTAGTTTGCGCAGTGCAATGGAGACGCGGAAACGTGTTGTGGCCCAGTCTTTTGCAGTTGGACGACAAGAGTGGTACACAGTAGTAAAGTGCGAGGCAGTGAGTTGGCATGAACAGTCGAGTGCACAATGGGGCTTCAGATGTGCTTGTTACCTGAGGCGCGGTGTGATTGCCGACAAGGAGTGAAAACGGAGCAATTTGTGACTGTCCTTTCGAGAAATGGCTCTGAGCACTATGGGTCTCAACTGCTGTGGTCATCAGTCGACAGTCCTTTCAATTTAAGACGTTAAATACAGACGGAATTTGTAGTCGTAACACCAGAACATCGAAACTACTTGGAACTCATGTGTATATGAACGTGACCGCGCCTTTGTACACTGGTCCCTTCACCCCTACAAACCAACCAACCATCAGGTCCGTGCACTTCAGAGTAGCAAAGAAAGGAAAACAGCGCAGCTCTGTTGCGCTTGGGGGCGTAGCTCAGTTGGTAGAGCGTTCGCTTTGCATGTGAAAGGTCCCGGGTTCAAGCCCCGGCGCCTCCATGTTTTGTGGACAGTGCATGGTAAGTGTTGGTCGCGGCGAGCCGAAAGACACGCAAGATGTTGCAAAGCCAGCGTCACAGACTCATATGATGTATACTGACGTAAGGAGAGCAAGACGTAAATGTGAGGACCGGCTGTTGTCGAGGTGTCATCGACTGCAAATCTGTCTTAGGTATAACGGCCTAACCTCAATGAAGTCTAGAGAGTGGACAACACGTCCGTCTTACTCAGAGTGGTGGCCGAACGCTATTTTCGACGTTGTGCGTGCCACTTTAATTTTGGCCAACTACGATTCGATACAGAATGCAGAAAACCTGAAAGACACCCTCGCGGCCACATTGAGAGTAGTGTTTGTCTGCGGAATAATGAGAGTGCAAGGGTCTGTGGTATTGATATGGTTGTATGTAGCACTATTTGTCATCAGGGGGCGTAGCTCAGATGGTAGAGCGCTCGCTTAGCATGCGAGAGGTACTGGGATCGATACCCAGCGCCTCCAGAATTTTTAACACACCAACATGTCCACACTGCCATGCAAGTGGAATAATTCACAGCCAGCGAATGTGTCAAGGCAGATACGAGCGAACGATTAGCAGCCACAATTGGCAAGCGTACTGTTACGCGCAAGAAGCACCCTCCTCCCACCGCTACACTGAATTTAGAAACAGTACAAGTCCTCCCTTAAGATTCTCAAACCTATGTCGGAAAGATCTGCCTTGCGCCGAGTTCACAAAAATCCCACTGCACATTCCCATTCTTTACGTGCAGTCGGCTGCTACTGGTGTTGCTAGTTGTGACTGCTGATGACAGATGCCGTAGCAATCAATTCATGGAGTGAGTTGTATGTTTTGCGATACTCTGTCTCTGACAAGCAAGCAGAGGTGACATAGGCGCGAACACGGGAAGGTTGCAGCCCCTCGCTGCCTGCAGACACCGAGCAGCCACACTAGGTGGGCGGCCTAAGCCGTAGGCGAAATGTGCTCACTCGCTTGGGCGCGACGTCAAGCTCTAAATAAGGCTGTCACTAGCGTGAGCGTTGCGTGAGCGTCGTGTAAAGTCGGAAAAGTCGTCTGCATTGGTGAGTGCCATGTTTGGGGAGCGTTTCGTAGTTTGCGCAGTGCAATGGAGACGCGGAAACGTGTTGTGGCCCAGTCTTTTGCAGTTGGACGACAAGAGTGGTACACAGTAGTAAAGTGCGAGGCAGTGAGTTGGCATGAACAGTCGAGTGCACAATGGGGCTTCAGATGTGCTTGTTACCTGAGGCGCGGTGTGATTGCCGACAAGGAGTGAAAACGGAGCAATTTGTGACTGTCCTTTCGAGAAATGGCTCTGAGCACTATGGGTCTCAACTGCTGTGGTCATCAGTCGACAGTCCTTTCAATTTAAGACGTTAAATACAGACGGAATTTGTAGTCGTAACACCAGAACATCGAAACTACTTGGAACTCATGTGTATATGAACGTGACCGCGCCTTTGTACACTGGTCCCTTCACCCCTACAAACCAACCAACCATCAGGTCCGTGCACTTCAGAGTAGCAAAGAAAGGAAAACAGCGCAGCTCTGTTGCGCTTGGGGGCGTAGCTCAGTTGGTAGAGCGTTCGCTTTGCATGTGAAAGGTCCCGGGTTCAAGCCCCGGCGCCTCCATGTTTTGTGGACAGTGCATGGTAAGTGTTGGTCGCGGCGAGCCGAAAGACACGCAAGATGTTGCAAAGCCAGCGTCACAGACTCATATGATGTATACTGACGTAAGGAGAGCAAGACGTAAATGTGAGGACCGGCTGTTGTCGAGGTGTCATCGACTGCAAATCTGTCTTAGGTATAACGGCCTAACCTCAATGAAGTCTAGAGAGTGGACAACACGTCCGTCTTACTCAGAGTGGTGGCCGAACGCTATTTTCGACGTTGTGCGTGCCACTTTAATTTTGGCCAACTACGATTCGATACAGAATGCAGAAAACCTGAAAGACACCCTCGCGGCCACATTGAGAGTAGTGTTTGTCTGCGGAATAATGAGAGTGCAAGGGTCTGTGGTATTGATATGGTTGTATGTAGCACTATTTGTCATCAGGGGGCGTAGCTCAGATGGTAGAGCGCTCGCTTAGCATGCGAGAGGTACTGGGATCGATACCCAGCGCCTCCAGAATTTTTAACACACCAACATGTCCACACTGCCATGCAAGTGGAATAATTCACAGCCAGCGAATGTGTCAAGGCAGATACGAGCGAACGATTAGCAGCCACAATTGGCAAGCGTACTGTTACGCGCAAGAAGCACCCTCCTCCCACCGCTACACTGAATTTAGAAACAGTACAAGTCCTCCCTTAAGATTCTCAAACCTATGTCGGAAAGATCTGCCTTGCGCCGAGTTCACAAAAATCCCACTGCACATTCCCATTCTTTACGTGCAGTCGGCTGCTACTGGTGTTGCTAGTTGTGACTGCTGATGACAGATGCCGTAGCAATCAATTCATGGAGTGAGTTGTATGTTTTGCGATACTCTGTCTCTGACAAGCAAGCAGAGGTGACATAGGCGCGAACACGGGAAGGTTGCAGCCCCTCGCTGCCTGCAGACACCGAGCAGCCACACTAGGTGGGCGGCCTAAGCCGTAGGCGAAATGTGCTCACTCGCTTGGGCGCGACGTCAAGCTCTAAATAAGGCTGTCACTAGCGTGAGCGTCGTGTAAAGTCGGAAAAGTCGTCTGCATTGGTGAGTGCCATGTTTGGGGAGCGTTTCGTAGTTTGCGCAGTGCAATGGAGACGCGGAAACGTGTTGTGGCCCAGTCTTTTGCAGTTGGACGACAAGAGTGGTACACAGTAGTAAAGTGCGAGGCAGTGAGTTGGCATGAACAGTCGAGTGCACAATGGGGCTTCAGATGTGCTTGTTACCTGAGGCGCGGTGTGATTGCCGACAAGGAGTGAAAACGGAGCAATTTGTGACTGTCCTTTCGAGAAATGGCTCTGAGCACTATGGGTCTCAACTGCTGTGGTCATCAGTCGACAGTCCTTTCAATTTAAGACGTTAAATACAGACGGAATTTGTAGTCGTAACACCAGAACATCGAAACTACTTGGAACTCATGTGTATATGAACGTGACCGCGCCTTTGTACACTGGTCCCTTCACCCCTACAAACCAACCAACCATCAGGTCCGTGCACTTCAGAGTAGCAAAGAAAGGAAAACAGCGCAGCTCTGTTGCGCTTGGGGGCGTAGCTCAGTTGGTAGAGCGTTCGCTTTGCATGTGAAAGGTCCCGGGTTCAAGCCCCGGCGCCTCCATGTTTTGTGGACAGTGCATGGTAAGTGTTGGTCGCGGCGAGCCTAAAGACACGCAAGATGTTGCAAAGCCAGCGTCACAGACTCATATGATGTATACTGACGTAAGGAGAGCAAGACGTAAATGTGAGGACCGGCTGTTGTCGAGGTGTCATCGACTGCAAATCTGTCTTAGGTATAACGGCCTAACCTCAATGAAGTCTAGAGAGTGGACAACACGTCCGTCTTACTCAGAGTGGTGGCCGAACGCTATTTTCGACGTTGTGCGTGCCACTTTAATTTTGGCCAACTACGATTCGATACAGAATGCAGAAAACCTGAAAGACACCCTCGCGGCCACATTGAGAGTAGTGTTTGTCTGCGGAATAATGAGAGTGCAAGGGTCTGTGGTATTGATATGGTTGTATGTAGCACTATTTGTCATCAGGGGGCGTAGCTCAGATGGTAGAGCGCTCGCTTAGCATGCGAGAGGTACTGGGATCGATACCCAGCGCCTCCAGAATTTTTAACACACCAACATGTCCACACTGCCATGCAAGTGGAATAATTCACAGCCAGCGAATGTGTCAAGGCAGATACGAGCGAACGATTAGCAGCCACAATTGGCAAGCGTACTGTTACGCGCAAGAAGCACCCTCCTCCCACCGCTACACTGAATTTAGAAACAGTACAAGTCCTCCCTTAAGATTCTCAAACCTATGTCGGAAAGATCTGCCTTGCGCCGAGTTCACAAAAATCCCACTGCACATTCCCATTCTTTACGTGCAGTCGGCTGCTACTGGTGTTGCTAGTTGTGACTGCTGATGACAGATGCCGTAGCAATCAATTCATGGAGTGAGTTGTATGTTTTGCGATACTCTGTCTCTGACAAGCAAGCAGAGGTGACATAGGCGCGAACACGGGAAGGTTGCAGCCCCTCGCTGCCTGCAGACACCGAGCAGCCACACTAGGTGGGCGGCCTAAGCCGTAGGCGAAATGTGCTCACTCGCTTGGGCGCGACGTCAAGCTCTAAATAAGGCTGTCACTAGCGTGAGCGTTGCGTGAGCGTCGTGTAAAGTCGGAAAAGTCGTCTGCATTGGTGAGTGCCATGTTTGGGGAGCGTTTCGTAGTTTGCGCAGTGCAATGGAGACGCGAAAACGTGTTGTGGCCCAGTCTTTTGCAGTTGGACGACAAGAGTGGTACACAGTAGTAAAGTGCGAGGCAGTGAGTTGGCATGAACAGTCGAGTGCACAATGGGGCTTCAGATGTGCTTGTTACCTGAGGCGCGGTGTGATTGCCGACAAGGAGTGAAAACGGAGCAATTTGTGACTGTCCTTTCGAGAAATGGCTCTGAGCACTATGGGTCTCAACTGCTGTGGTCATCAGTCGACAGTCCTTTCAATTTAAGACGTTAAATACAGACGGAATTTGTAGTCGTAACACCAGAACATCGAAACTACTTGGAACTCATGTGTATATGAACGTGACCGCGCCTTTGTACACTGGTCCCTTCACCCCTACAAACCAACCAACCATCAGGTCCGTGCACTTCAGAGTAGCAAAGAAAGGAAAACAGCGCAGCTCTGTTGCGCTTGGGGGCGTAGCTCAGTTGGTAGAGCGTTCGCTTTGCATGTGAAAGGTCCCGGGTTCAAGCCCCGGCGCCTCCATGTTTTGTGGACAGTGCATGGTAAGTGTTGGTCGCGGCGAGCCGAAAGACACGCAAGATGTTGCAAAGCCAGCGTCACAGACTCATATGATGTATACTGACGTAAGGAGAGCAAGACGTAAATGTGAGGACCGGCTGTTGTCGAGGTGTCATCGACTGCAAATCTGTCTTAGGTATAACGGCCTAACCTCAATGAAGTCTAGAGAGTGGACAACACGTCCGTCTTACTCAGAGTGGTGGCCGAACGCTATTTTCGACGTTGTGCGTGCCACTTTAATTTTGGCCAACTACGATTCGATACAGAATGCAGAAAACCTGAAAGACACCCTCGCGGCCACATTGAGAGTAGTGTTTGTCTGCGGAATAATGAGAGTGCAAGGGTCTGTGGTATTGATATGGTTGTATGTAGCACTATTTGTCATCAGGGGGCGTAGCTCAGATGGTAGAGCGCTCGCTTAGCATGCGAGAGGTACTGGGATCGATACCCAGCGCCTCCAGAATTTTTAACACACCAACATGTCCACACTGCCATGCAAGTGGAATAATTCACAGCCAGCGAATGTGTCAAGGCAGATACGAGCGAACGATTAGCAGCCACAATTGGCAAGCGTACTGTTACGCGCAAGAAGCACCCTCCTCCCACCGCTACACTGAATTTAGAAACAGTACAAGTCCTCCCTTAAGATTCTCAAACCTATGTCGGAAAGATCTGCCTTGCGCCGAGTTCACAAAAATCCCACTGCACATTCCCATTCTTTACGTGCAGTCGGCTGCTACTGGTGTTGCTAGTTGTGACTGCTGATGACAGATGCCGTAGCAATCAATTCATGGAGTGAGTTGTATGTTTTGCGATACTCTGTCTCTGACAAGCAAGCAGAGGTGACATAGGCGCGAACACGGGAAGGTTGCAGCCCCTCGCTGCCTGCAGACACCGAGCAGCCACACTAGGTGGGCGGCCTAAGCCGTAGGCGAAATGTGCTCACTCGCTTGGGCGCGACGTCAAGCTCTAAATAAGGCTGTCACTAGCGTGAGCGTTGCGTGAGCGTCGTGTAAAGTCGGAAAAGTCGTCTGCATTGGTGAGTGCCATGTTTGGGGAGCGTTTCGTAGTTTGCGCAGTGCAATGGAGACGCGGAAACGTGTTGTGGCCCAGTCTTTTGCAGTTGGACGACAAGAGTGGTACACAGTAGTAAAGTGCGAGGCAGTGAGTTGGCATGAACAGTCGAGTGCACAATGGGGCTTCAGATGTGCTTGTTACCTGAGGCGCGGTGTGATTGCCGACAAGGAGTGAAAACGGAGCAATTTGTGACTGTCCTTTCGAGAAATGGCTCTGAGCACTATGGGTCTCAACTGCTGTGGTCATCAGTCGACAGTCCTTTCAATTTAAGACGTTAAATACAGACGGAATTTGTAGTCGTAACACCAGAACATCGAAACTACTTGGAACTCATGTGTATATGAACGTGACCGCGCCTTTGTACACTGGTCCCTTCACCCCTACAAACCAACCAACCATCAGGTCCGTGCACTTCAGAGTAGCAAAGAAAGGAAAACAGCGCAGCTCTGTTGCGCTTGGGGGCGTAGCTCAGTTGGTAGAGCGTTCGCTTTGCATGTGAAAGGTCCCGGGTTCAAGCCCCGGCGCCTCCATGTTTTGTGGACAGTGCATGGTAAGTGTTGGTCGCGGCGAGCCGAAAGACACGCAAGATGTTGCAAAGCCAGCGTCACAGACTCATATGATGTATACTGACGTAAGGAGAGCAAGACGTAAATGTGAGGACCGGCTGTTGTCGAGGTGTCATCGACTGCAAATCTGTCTTAGGTATAACGGCCTAACCTCAATGAAGTCTAGAGAGTGGACAACACGTCCGTCTTACTCAGAGTGGTGGCCGAACGCTATTTTCGACGTTGTGCGTGCCACTTTAATTTTGGCCAACTACGATTCGATACAGAATGCAGAAAACCTGAAAGACACCCTCGCGGCCACATTGAGAGTAGTGTTTGTCTGCGGAATAATGAGAGTGCAAGGGTCTGTGGTATTGATATGGTTGTATGTAGCACTATTTGTCATCAGGGGGCGTAGCTCAGATGGTAGAGCGCTCGCTTAGCATGCGAGAGGTACTGGGATCGATACCCAGCGCCTCCAGAATTTTTAACACACCAACATGTCCACACTGCCATGCAAGTGGAATAATTCACAGCCAGCGAATGTGTCAAGGCAGATACGAGCGAACGATTAGCAGCCACAATTGGCAAGCGTACTGTTACGCGCAAGAAGCACCCTCCTCCCACCGCTACACTGAATTTAGAAACAGTACAAGTCCTCCCTTAAGATTCTCAAACCTATGTCGGAAAGATCTGCCTTGCGCCGAGTTCACAAAAATCCCACTGCACATTCCCATTCTTTACGTGCAGTCGGCTGCTACTGGTGTTGCTAGTTGTGACTGCTGATGACAGATGCCGTAGCAATCAATTCATGGAGTGAGTTGTATGTTTTGCGATACTCTGTCTCTGACAAGCAAGCAGAGGTGACATAGGCGCGAACACGGGAAGGTTGCAGCCCCTCGCTGCCTGCAGACACCGAGCAGCCACACTAGGTGGGCGGCCTAAGCCGTAGGCGAAATGTGCTCACTCGCTTGGGCGCGACGTCAAGCTCTAAATAAGGCTGTCACTAGCGTGAGCGTTGCGTGAGCGTCGTGTAAAGTCGGAAAAGTCGTCTGCATTGGTGAGTGCCATGTTTGGGGAGCGTTTCGTAGTTTGCGCAGTGCAATGGAGACGCGGAAACGTGTTGTGGCCCAGTCTTTTGCAGTTGGACGACAAGAGTGGTACACAGTAGTAAAGTGCGAGGCAGTGAGTTGGCATGAACAGTCGAGTGCACAATGGGGCTTCAGATGTGCTTGTTACCTGAGGCGCGGTGTGATTGCCGACAAGGAGTGAAAACGGAGCAATTTGTGACTGTCCTTTCGAGAAATGGCTCTGAGCACTATGGGTCTCAACTGCTGTGGTCATCAGTCGACAGTCCTTTCAATTTAAGACGTTAAATACAGACGGAATTTGTAGTCGTAACACCAGAACATCGAAACTACTTGGAACTCATGTGTATATGAACGTGACCGCGCCTTTGTACACTGGTCCCTTCACCCCTACAAACCAACCAACCATCAGGTCCGTGCACTTCAGAGTAGCAAAGAAAGGAAAACAGCGCAGCTCTGTTGCGCTTGGGGGCGTAGCTCAGTTGGTAGAGCGTTCGCTTTGCATGTGAAAGGTCCCGGGTTCAAGCCCCGGCGCCTCCATGTTTTGTGGACAGTGCATGGTAAGTGTTGGTCGCGGCGAGCCTAAAGACACGCAAGATGTTGCAAAGCCAGCGTCACAGACTCATATGATGTATACTGACGTAAGGAGAGCAAGACGTAAATGTGAGGACCGGCTGTTGTCGAGGTGTCATCGACTGCAAATCTGTCTTAGGTATAACGGCCTAACCTCAATGAAGTCTAGAGAGTGGACAACACGTCCGTCTTACTCAGAGTGGTGGCCGAACGCTATTTTCGACGTTGTGCGTGCCACTTTAATTTTGGCCAACTACGATTCGATACAGAATGCAGAAAACCTGAAAGACACCCTCGCGGCCACATTGAGAGTAGTGTTTGTCTGCGGAATAATGAGAGTGCAAGGGTCTGTGGTATTGATATGGTTGTATGTAGCACTGTTTGTCATCAGGGGGCGTAGCTCAGATGGTAGAGCGCTCGCTTAGCATGCGAGAGGTACTGGGATCGATACCCAGCGCCTCCAGAATTTTTAACACACCAACATGTCCACACTGCCATGCAAGTGGAATAATTCACAGCCAGCGAATGTGTCAAGGCAGATACGAGCGAACGATTAGCAGCCACAATTGGCAAGCGTACTGTTACGCGCAAGAAGCACCCTCCTCCCACCGCTACACTGAATTTAGAAACAGTACAAGTCCTCCCTTAAGATTCTCAAACCTATGTCGGAAAGATCTGCCTTGCGCCGAGTTCACAAAAATCCCACTGCACATTCCCATTCTTTACGTGCAGTCGGCTGCTACTGGTGTTGCTAGTTGTGACTGCTGATGACAGATGCCGTAGCAATCAATTCATGGAGTGAGTTGTATGTTTTGCGATACTCTGTCTCTGACAAGCAAGCAGAGGTGACATAGGCGCGAACACGGGAAGGTTGCAACCCCTCGCTGCCTGCAGACACCTAGCAGCCACACTAGGTGGGCGGCCTAAGCCGTAGGCGAAATGTGCTCACTCGCTTGGGCGCGACGTCAAGCTCTAAATAAGGCTGTCACTAGCGTGAGCGTTGCGTGAGCGTCGTGTAAAGTCGGAAAAGTCGTCTGCATTGGTGAGTGCCATGTTTGGGGAGCGTTTCGTAGTTTGCGCAGTGCAATGGAGACGCGGAAACGTGTTGTGGCCCAGTCTTTTGCAGTTGGACGACAAGAGTGGTACACAGTAGTAAAGTGCGAGGCAGTGAGTTGGCATGAACAGTCGAGTGCACAATGGGGCTTCAGATGTGCTTGTTACCTGAGGCGCGGTGTGATTGCCGACAAGGAGTGAAAACGGAGCAATTTGTGACTGTCCTTTCGAGAAATGGCTCTGAGCACTATGGGTCTCAACTGCTGTGGTCATCAGTCGACAGTCCTTTCAATTTAAGACGTTAAATACAGACGGAATTTGTAGTCGTAACACCAGAACATCGAAACTACTTGGAACTCATGTGTATATGAACGTGACCGCGCCTTTGTACACTGGTCCCTTCACCCCTACAAACCAACCAACCATCAGGTCCGTGCACTTCAGAGTAGCAAAGAAAGGAAAACAGCGCAGCTCTGTTGCGCTTGGGGGCGTAGCTCAGTTGGTAGAGCGTTCGCTTTGCATGTGAAAGGTCCCGGGTTCAAGCCCCGGCGCCTCCATGTTTTGTGGACAGTGCATGGTAAGTGTTGGTCGCGGCGAGCCTAAAGACACGCAAGATGTTGCAAAGCCAGCGTCACAGACTCATATGATGTATACTGACGTAAGGAGAGCAAGACGTAAATGTGAGGACCGGCTGTTGTCGAGGTGTCATCGACTGCAAATCTGTCTTAGGTATAACGGCCTAACCTCAATGAAGTCTAGAGAGTGGACAACACGTCCGTCTTACTCAGAGTGGTGGCCGAACGCTATTTTCGACGTTGTGCGTGCCACTTTAATTTTGGCCAACTACGATTCGATACAGAATGCAGAAAACCTGAAAGACACCCTCGCGGCCACATTGAGAGTAGTGTTTGTCTGCGGAATAATGAGAGTGCAAGGGTCTGTGGTATTGATATGGTTGTATGTAGCACTGTTTGTCATCAGGGGGCGTAGCTCAGATGGTAGAGCGCTCGCTTAGCATGCGAGAGGTACTGGGATCGATACCCAGCGCCTCCAGAATTTTTAACACACCAACATGTCCACACTGCCATGCAAGTGGAATAATTCACAGCCAGCGAATGTGTCAAGGCAGATACGAGCGAACGATTAGCAGCCACAATTGGCAAGCGTACTGTTACGCGCAAGAAGCACCCTCCTCCCACCGCTACACTGAATTTAGAAACAGTACAAGTCCTCCCTTAAGATTCTCAAACCTATGTCGGAAAGATCTGCCTTGCGCCGAGTTCACAAAAATCCCACTGCACATTCCCATTCTTTACGTGCAGTCGGCTGCTACTGGTGTTGCTAGTTGTGACTGCTGATGACAGATGCCGTAGCAATCAATTCATGGAGTGAGTTGTATGTTTTGCGATACTCTGTCTCTGACAAGCAAGCAGAGGTGACATAGGCGCGAACACGGGAAGGTTGCAACCCCTCGCTGCCTGCAGACACCTAGCAGCCACACTAGGTGGGCGGCCTAAGCCGTAGGCGAAATGTGCTCACTCGCTTGGGCGCGACGTCAAGCTCTAAATAAGGCTGTCACTAGCGTGAGCGTTGCGTGAGCGTCGTGTAAAGTCGGAAAAGTCGTCTGCATTGGTGAGTGCCATGTTTGGGGAGCGTTTCGTAGTTTGCGCAGTGCAATGGAGACGCGGAAACGTGTTGTGGCCCAGTCTTTTGCAGTTGGACGACAAGAGTGGTACACAGTAGTAAAGTGCGAGGCAGTGAGTTGGCATGAACAGTCGAGTGCACAATGGGGCTTCAGATGTGCTTGTTACCTGAGGCGCGGTGTGATTGCCGACAAGGAGTGAAAACGGAGCAATTTGTGACTGTCCTTTCGAGAAATGGCTCTGAGCACTATGGGTCTCAACTGCTGTGGTCATCAGTCGACAGTCCTTTCAATTTAAGACGTTAAATACAGACGGAATTTGTAGTCGTAACACCAGAACATCGAAACTACTTGGAACTCATGTGTATATGAACGTGACCGCGCCTTTGTACACTGGTCCCTTCACCCCTACAAACCAACCAACCATCAGGTCCGTGCACTTCAGAGTAGCAAAGAAAGGAAAACAGCGCAGCTCTGTTGCGCTTGGGGGCGTAGCTCAGTTGGTAGAGCGTTCGCTTTGCATGTGAAAGGTCCCGGGTTCAAGCCCCGGCGCCTCCATGTTTTGTGGACAGTGCATGGTAAGTGTTGGTCGCGGCGAGCCGAAAGACACGCAAGATGTTGCAAAGCCAGCGTCACAGACTCATATGATGTATACTGACGTAAGGAGAGCAAGACGTAAATGTGAGGACCGGCTGTTGTCGAGGTGTCATCGACTGCAAATCTGTCTTAGGTATAACGGCCTAACCTCAATGAAGTCTAGAGAGTGGACAACACGTCCGTCTTACTCAGAGTGGTGGCCGAACGCTATTTTCGACGTTGTGCGTGCCACTTTAATTTTGGCCAACTACGATTCGATACAGAATGCAGAAAACCTGAAAGACACCCTCGCGGCCACATTGAGAGTAGTGTTTGTCTGCGGAATAATGAGAGTGCAAGGGTCTGTGGTATTGATATGGTTGTATGTAGCACTATTTGTCATCAGGGGGCGTAGCTCAGATGGTAGAGCGCTCGCTTAGCATGCGAGAGGTACTGGGATCGATACCCAGCGCCTCCAGAATTTTTAACACACCAACATGTCCACACTGCCATGCAAGTGGAATAATTCACAGCCAGCGAATGTGTCAAGGCAGATACGAGCGAACGATTAGCAGCCACAATTGGCAAGCGTACTGTTACGCGCAAGAAGCACCCTCCTCCCACCGCTACACTGAATTTAGAAACAGTACAAGTCCTCCCTTAAGATTCTCAAACCTATGTCGGAAAGATCTGCCTTGCGCCGAGTTCACAAAAATCCCACTGCACATTCCCATTCTTTACGTGCAGTCGGCTGCTACTGGTGTTGCTAGTTGTGACTGCTGATGACAGATGCCGTAGCAATCAATTCATGGAGTGAGTTGTATGTTTTGCGATACTCTGTCTCTGACAAGCAAGCAGAGGTGACATAGGCGCGAACACGGGAAGGTTGCAGCCCCTCGCTGCCTGCAGACACCGAGCAGCCACACTAGGTGGGCGGCCTAAGCCGTAGGCGAAATGTGCTCACTCGCTTGGGCGCGACGTCAAGCTCTAAATAAGGCTGTCACTAGCGTGAGCGTTGCGTGAGCGTCGTGTAAAGTCGGAAAAGTCGTCTGCATTGGTGAGTGCCATGTTTGGGGAGCGTTTCGTAGTTTGCGCAGTGCAATGGAGACGCGGAAACGTGTTGTGGCCCAGTCTTTTGCAGTTGGACGACAAGAGTGGTACACAGTAGTAAAGTGCGAGGCAGTGAGTTGGCATGAACAGTCGAGTGCACAATGGGGCTTCAGATGTGCTTGTTACCTGAGGCGCGGTGTGATTGCCGACAAGGAGTGAAAACGGAGCAATTTGTGACTGTCCTTTCGAGAAATGGCTCTGAGCACTATGGGTCTCAACTGCTGTGGTCATCAGTCGACAGTCCTTTCAATTTAAGACGTTAAATACAGACGGAATTTGTAGTCGTAACACCAGAACATCGAAACTACTTGGAACTCATGTGTATATGAACGTGACCGCGCCTTTGTACACTGGTCCCTTCACCCCTACAAACCAACCAACCATCAGGTCCGTGCACTTCAGAGTAGCAAAGAAAGGAAAACAGCGCAGCTCTGTTGCGCTTGGGGGCGTAGCTCAGTTGGTAGAGCGTTCGCTTTGCATGTGAAAGGTCCCGGGTTCAAGCCCCGGCGCCTCCATGTTTTGTGGACAGTGCATGGTAAGTGTTGGTCGCGGCGAGCCTAAAGACACGCAAGATGTTGCAAAGCCAGCGTCACAGACTCATATGATGTATACTGACGTAAGGAGAGCAAGACGTAAATGTGAGGACCGGCTGTTGTCGAGGTGTCATCGACTGCAAATCTGTCTTAGGTATAACGGCCTAACCTCAATGAAGTCTAGAGAGTGGACAACACGTCCGTCTTACTCAGAGTGGTGGCCGAACGCTATTTTCGACGTTGTGCGTGCCACTTTAATTTTGGCCAACTACGATTCGATACAGAATGCAGAAAACCTGAAAGACACCCTCGCGGCCACATTGAGAGTAGTGTTTGTCTGCGGAATAATGAGAGTGCAAGGGTCTGTGGTATTGATATGGTTGTATGTAGCACTGTTTGTCATCAGGGGGCGTAGCTCAGATGGTAGAGCGCTCGCTTAGCATGCGAGAGGTACTGGGATCGATACCCAGCGCCTCCAGAATTTTTAACACACCAACATGTCCACACTGCCATGCAAGTGGAATAATTCACAGCCAGCGAATGTGTCAAGGCAGATACGAGCGAACGATTAGCAGCCACAATTGGCAAGCGTACTGTTACGCGCAAGAAGCACCCTCCTCCCACCGCTACACTGAATTTAGAAACAGTACAAGTCCTCCCTTAAGATTCTCAAACCTATGTCGGAAAGATCTGCCTTGCGCCGAGTTCACAAAAATCCCACTGCACATTCCCATTCTTTACGTGCAGTCGGCTGCTACTGGTGTTGCTAGTTGTGACTGCTGATGACAGATGCCGTAGCAATCAATTCATGGAGTGAGTTGTATGTTTTGCGATACTCTGTCTCTGACAAGCAAGCAGAGGTGACATAGGCGCGAACACGGGAAGGTTGCAACCCCTCGCTGCCTGCAGACACCTAGCAGCCACACTAGGTGGGCGGCCTAAGCCGTAGGCGAAATGTGCTCACTCGCTTGGGCGCGACGTCAAGCTCTAAATAAGGCTGTCACTAGCGTGAGCGTTGCGTGAGCGTCGTGTAAAGTCGGAAAAGTCGTCTGCATTGGTGAGTGCCATGTTTGGGGAGCGTTTCGTAGTTTGCGCAGTGCAATGGAGACGCCGAAACGTGTTGTGGCCCAGTCTTTTGCAGTTGGACGACAAGAGTGGTACACAGTAGTAAAGTGCGAGGCAGTGAGTTGGCATGAACAGTCGAGTGCACAATGGGGCTTCAGATGTGCTTGTTACCTGAGGCGCGGTGTGATTGCCGACAAGGAGTGAAAACGGAGCAATTTGTGACTGTCCTTTCGAGAAATGGCTCTGAGCACTATGGGTCTCAACTGCTGTGGTCATCAGTCGACAGTCCTTTCAATTTAAGACGTTAAATACAGACGGAATTTGTAGTCGTAACACCAGAACATCGAAACTACTTGGAACTCATGTGTATATGAACGTGACCACGCCTTTGTACACTGGTCCCTTCACCCCTACAAACCAACCAACCATCAGGTCCGTGCACTTCAGAGTAGCAAAGAAAGGAAAACAGCGCAGCTCTGTTGCGCTTGGGGGCGTAGCTCAGTTGGTAGAGCGTTCGCTTTGCATGTGAAAGGTCCCGGGTTCAAGCCCCGGCGCCTCCATGTTTTGTGGACAGTGCATGGTAAGTGTTGGTCGCGGCGAGCCTAAAGACACGCAAGATGTTGCAAAGCCAGCGTCACAGACTCATATGATGTATACTGACGTAAGGAGAGCAAGACGTAAATGTGAGGACCGGCTGTTGTCGAGGTGTCATCGACTGCAAATCTGTCTTAGGTATAACGGCCTAACCTCAATGAAGTCTAGAGAGTGGACAACACGTCCGTCTTACTCAGAGTGGTGGCCGAACGCTATTTTCGACGTTGTGCGTGCCACTTTAATTTTGGCCAACTACGATTCGATACAGAATGCAGAAAACCTGAAAGACACCCTCGCGGCCACATTGAGAGTAGTGTTTGTCTGCGGAATAATGAGAGTGCAAGGGTCTGTGGTATTGATATGGTTGTATGTAGCACTATTTGTCATCAGGGGGCGTAGCTCAGATGGTAGAGCGCTCGCTTAGCATGCGAGAGGTACTGGGATCGATACCCAGCGCCTCCAGAATTTTTAACACACCAACATGTCCACACTGCCATGCAAGTGGAATAATTCACAGCCAGCGAATGTGTCAAGGCAGATACGAGCGAACGATTAGCAGCCACAATTGGCAAGCGTACTGTTACGCGCAAGAAGCACCCTCCTCCCACCGCTACACTGAATTTAGAAACAGTACAAGTCCTCCCTTAAGATTCTCAAACC
Organism: Schistocerca cancellata; assembly: GCF_023864275.1. Lineage (NCBI taxonomy): Eukaryota > Metazoa > Arthropoda > Insecta > Orthoptera > Acrididae > Schistocerca > Schistocerca cancellata. Next base: position 16,253 of record NW_026046882.1, read on the forward strand.
TATGTCGGAAAGATCTGCCTTGCGCCGAGTTCACAAAAATCCCACTGCACATTCCCATTCTTTACGTGCAGTCGGCTGCTACTGGTGTTGCTAGTTGTGACTGCTGATGACAGATGCCGTAGCAATCAATTCATGGAGTGAGTTGTATGTTTTGCGATACTCTGTCTCTGACAAGCAAGCAGAGGTGACATAGGCGCGAACACGGGAAGGTTGCAGCCCCTCGCTGCCTGCAGACACCGAGCAGCCACACTAGGTGGGCGGCCTAAGCCGTAGGCGAAATGTGCTCACTCGCTTGGGCGCGACGTCAAGCTCTAAATAAGGCTGTCACTAGCGTGAGCGTCGTGTAAAGTCGGAAAAGTCGTCTGCATTGGTGAGTGCCATGTTTGGGGAGCGTTTCGTAGTTTGCGCAGTGCAATGGAGACGCCGAAACGTGTTGTGGCCCAGTCTTTTGCAGTTGGACGACAAGAGTGGTACACAGTAGTAAAGTGCGAGGCAGTGAGTTGGCATGAACAGTCGAGTGCACAATGGGGCTTCAGATGTGCTTGTTACCTGAGGCGCGGTGTGATTGCCGACAAGGAGTGAAAACGGAGCAATTTGTGACTGTCCTTTCGAGAAATGGCTCTGAGCACTATGGGTCTCAACTGCTGTGGTCATCAGTCGACAGTCCTTTCAATTTAAGACGTTAAATACAGACGGAATTTGTAGTCGTAACACCAGAACATCGAAACTACTTGGAACTCATGTGTATATGAACGTGACCACGCCTTTGTACACTGGTCCCTTCACCCCTACAAACCAACCAACCATCAGGTCCGTGCACTTCAGAGTAGCAAAGAAAGGAAAACAGCGCAGCTCTGTTGCGCTTGGGGGCGTAGCTCAGTTGGTAGAGCGTTCGCTTTGCATGTGAAAGGTCCCGGGTTCAAGCCCCGGCGCCTCCATGTTTTGTGGACAGTGCATGGTAAGTGTTGGTCGCGGCGAGCCTAAAGACACGCAAGATGTTGCAAAGCCAGCGTCACAGACTCATATGATGTATACTGACGTAAGGAGAGCAAGACGTAAATGTGAGGACCGGCTGTTGTCGAGGTGTCATCGACTGCAAATCTGTCTTAGGTATAACGGCCTAACCTCAATGAAGTCTAGAGAGTGGACAACACGTCCGTCTTACTCAGAGTGGTGGCCGAACGCTATTTTCGACGTTGTGCGTGCCACTTTAATTTTGGCCAACTACGATTCGATACAGAATGCAGAAAACCTGAAAGACACCCTCGCGGCCACATTGAGAGTAGTGTTTGTCTGCGGAATAATGAGAGTGCAAGGGTCTGTGGTATTGATATGGTTGTATGTAGCACTATTTGTCATCAGGGGGCGTAGCTCAGATGGTAGAGCGCTCGCTTAGCATGCGAGAGGTACTGGGATCGATACCCAGCGCCTCCAGAATTTTTAACACACCAACATGTCCACACTGCCATGCAAGTGGAATAATTCACAGCCAGCGAATGTGTCAAGGCAGATACGAGCGAACGATTAGCAGCCACAATTGGCAAGCGTACTGTTACGCGCAAGAAGCACCCTCCTCCCACCGCTACACTGAATTTAGAAACAGTACAAGTCCTCCCTTAAGATTCTCAAACCTATGTCGGAAAGATCTGCCTTGCGCCGAGTTCACAAAAATCCCACTGCACATTCCCATTCTTTACGTGCAGTCGGCTGCTACTGGTGTTGCTAGTTGTGACTGCTGATGACAGATGCCGTAGCAATCAATTCATGGAGTGAGTTGTATGTTTTGCGATACTCTGTCTCTGACAAGCAAGCAGAGGTGACATAGGCGCGAACACGGGAAGGTTGCAGCCCCTCGCTGCCTGCAGACACCGAGCAGCCACACTAGGTGGGCGGCCTAAGCCGTAGGCGAAATGTGCTCACTCGCTTGGGCGCGACGTCAAGCTCTAAATAAGGCTGTCACTAGCGTGAGCGTCGTGTAAAGTCGGAAAAATCGTCTGCATTGGTGAGTGCCATGTTTGGGGAGCGTTTCGTAGTTTGCGCAGTGCAATGGAGACGCGGAAACGTGTTGTGGCCCAGTCTTTTGCAGTTGGACGACAAGAGTGGTACACAGTAGTAAAGTGCGAGGCAGTGAGTTGGCATGAACAGTCGAGTGCACAATGGGGCTTCAGATGTGCTTGTTACCTGAGGCGCGGTGTGATTGCCGACAAGGAGTGAAAACGGAGCAATTTGTGACTGTCCTTTCGAGAAATGGCTCTGAGCACTATGGGTCTCAACTGCTGTGGTCATCAGTCGACAGTCCTTTCAATTTAAGACGTTAAATACAGACGGAATTTGTAGTCGTAACACCAGAACATCGAAACTACTTGGAACTCATGTGTATATGAACGTGACCACGCCTTTGTACACTGGTCCCTTCACCCCTACAAACCAACCAACCATCAGGTCCGTGCACTTCAGAGTAGCAAAGAAAGGAAAACAGCGCAGCTCTGTTGCGCTTGGGGGCGTAGCTCAGTTGGTAGAGCGTTCGCTTTGCATGTGAAAGGTCCCGGGTTCAAGCCCCGGCGCCTCCATGTTTTGTGGACAGTGCATGGTAAGTGTTGGTCGCGGCGAGCCTAAAGACACGCAAGATGTTGCAAAGCCAGCGTCACAGACTCATATGATGTATACTGACGTAAGGAGAGCAAGACGTAAATGTGAGGACCGGCTGTTGTCGAGGTGTCATCGACTGCAAATCTGTCTTAGGTATAACGGCCTAACCTCAATGAAGTCTAGAGAGTGGACAACACGTCCGTCTTACTCAGAGTGGTGGCCGAACGCTATTTTCGACGTTGTGCGTGCCACTTTAATTTTGGCCAACTACGATTCGATACAGAATGCAGAAAACCTGAAAGACACCCTCGCGGCCACATTGAGAGTAGTGTTTGTCTGCGGAATAATGAGAGTGCAAGGGTCTGTGGTATTGATATGGTTGTATGTAGCACTATTTGTCATCAGGGGGCGTAGCTCAGATGGTAGAGCGCTCGCTTAGCATGCGAGAGGTACTGGGATCGATACCCAGCGCCTCCAGAATTTTTAACACACCAACATGTCCACACTGCCATGCAAGTGGAATAATTCACAGCCAGCGAATGTGTCAAGGCAGATACGAGCGAACGATTAGCAGCCACAATTGGCAAGCGTACTGTTACGCGCAAGAAGCACCCTCCTCCCACCGCTACACTGAATTTAGAAACAGTACAAGTCCTCCCTTAAGATTCTCAAACCTATGTCGGAAAGATCTGCCTTGCGCCGAGTTCACAAAAATCCCACTGCACATTCCCATTCTTTACGTGCAGTCGGCTGCTACTGGTGTTGCTAGTTGTGACTGCTGATGACAGATGCCGTAGCAATCAATTCATGGAGTGAGTTGTATGTTTTGCGATACTCTGTCTCTGACAAGCAAGCAGAGGTGACATAGGCGCGAACACGGGAAGGTTGCAGCCCCTCGCTGCCTGCAGACACCGAGCAGCCACACTAGGTGGGCGGCCTAAGCCGTAGGCGAAATGTGCTCACTCGCTTGGGCGCGACGTCAAGCTCTAAATAAGGCTGTCACTAGCGTGAGCGTCGTGTAAAGTCGGAAAAGTCGTCTGCATTGGTGAGTGCCATGTTTGGGGAGCGTTTCGTAGTTTGCGCAGTGCAATGGAGACGCCGAAACGTGTTGTGGCCCAGTCTTTTGCAGTTGGACGACAAGAGTGGTACACAGTAGTAAAGTGCGAGGCAGTGAGTTGGCATGAACAGTCGAGTGCACAATGGGGCTTCAGATGTGCTTGTTACCTGAGGCGCGGTGTGATTGCCGACAAGGAGTGAAAACGGAGCAATTTGTGACTGTCCTTTCGAGAAATGGCTCTGAGCACTATGGGTCTCAACTGCTGTGGTCATCAGTCGACAGTCCTTTCAATTTAAGACGTTAAATACAGACGGAATTTGTAGTCGTAACACCAGAACATCGAAACTACTTGGAACTCATGTGTATATGAACGTGACCACGCCTTTGTACACTGGTCCCTTCACCCCTACAAACCAACCAACCATCAGGTCCGTGCACTTCAGAGTAGCAAAGAAAGGAAAACAGCGCAGCTCTGTTGCGCTTGGGGGCGTAGCTCAGTTGGTAGAGCGTTCGCTTTGCATGTGAAAGGTCCCGGGTTCAAGCCCCGGCGCCTCCATGTTTTGTGGACAGTGCATGGTAAGTGTTGGTCGCGGCGAGCCTAAAGACACGCAAGATGTTGCAAAGCCAGCGTCACAGACTCATATGATGTATACTGACGTAAGGAGAGCAAGACGTAAATGTGAGGACCGGCTGTTGTCGAGGTGTCATCGACTGCAAATCTGTCTTAGGTATAACGGCCTAACCTCAATGAAGTCTAGAGAGTGGACAACACGTCCGTCTTACTCAGAGTGGTGGCCGAACGCTATTTTCGACGTTGTGCGTGCCACTTTAATTTTGGCCAACTACGATTCGATACAGAATGCAGAAAACCTGAAAGACACCCTCGCGGCCACATTGAGAGTAGTGTTTGTCTGCGGAATAATGAGAGTGCAAGGGTCTGTGGTATTGATATGGTTGTATGTAGCACTATTTGTCATCAGGGGGCGTAGCTCAGATGGTAGAGCGCTCGCTTAGCATGCGAGAGGTACTGGGATCGATACCCAGCGCCTCCAGAATTTTTAACACACCAACATGTCCACACTGCCATGCAAGTGGAATAATTCACAGCCAGCGAATGTGTCAAGGCAGATACGAGCGAACGATTAGCAGCCACAATTGGCAAGCGTACTGTTACGCGCAAGAAGCACCCTCCTCCCACCGCTACACTGAATTTAGAAACAGTACAAGTCCTCCCTTAAGATTCTCAAACCTATGTCGGAAAGATCTGCCTTGCGCCGAGTTCACAAAAATCCCACTGCACATTCCCATTCTTTACGTGCAGTCGGCTGCTACTGGTGTTGCTAGTTGTGACTGCTGATGACAGATGCCGTAGCAATCAATTCATGGAGTGAGTTGTATGTTTTGCGATACTCTGTCTCTGACAAGCAAGCAGAGGTGACATAGGCGCGAACACGGGAAGGTTGCAGCCCCTCGCTGCCTGCAGACACCGAGCAGCCACACTAGGTGGGCGGCCTAAGCCGTAGGCGAAATGTGCTCACTCGCTTGGGCGCGACGTCAAGCTCTAAATAAGGCTGTCACTAGCGTGAGCGTCGTGTAAAGTCGGAAAAATCGTCTGCATTGGTGAGTGCCATGTTTGGGGAGCGTTTCGTAGTTTGCGCAGTGCAATGGAGACGCGGAAACGTGTTGTGGCCCAGTCTTTTGCAGTTGGACGACAAGAGTGGTACACAGTAGTAAAGTGCGAGGCAGTGAGTTGGCATGAACAGTCGAGTGCACAATGGGGCTTCAGATGTGCTTGTTACCTGAGGCGCGGTGTGATTGCCGACAAGGAGTGAAAACGGAGCAATTTGTGACTGTCCTTTCGAGAAATGGCTCTGAGCACTATGGGTCTCAACTGCTGTGGTCATCAGTCGACAGTCCTTTCAATTTAAGACGTTAAATACAGACGGAATTTGTAGTCGTAACACCAGAACATCGAAACTACTTGGAACTCATGTGTATATGAACGTGACCACGCCTTTGTACACTGGTCCCTTCACCCCTACAAACCAACCAACCATCAGGTCCGTGCACTTCAGAGTAGCAAAGAAAGGAAAACAGCGCAGCTCTGTTGCGCTTGGGGGCGTAGCTCAGTTGGTAGAGCGTTCGCTTTGCATGTGAAAGGTCCCGGGTTCAAGCCCCGGCGCCTCCATGTTTTGTGGACAGTGCATGGTAAGTGTTGGTCGCGGCGAGCCTAAAGACACGCAAGATGTTGCAAAGCCAGCGTCACAGACTCATATGATGTATACTGACGTAAGGAGAGCAAGACGTAAATGTGAGGACCGGCTGTTGTCGAGGTGTCATCGACTGCAAATCTGTCTTAGGTATAACGGCCTAACCTCAATGAAGTCTAGAGAGTGGACAACACGTCCGTCTTACTCAGAGTGGTGGCCGAACGCTATTTTCGACGTTGTGCGTGCCACTTTAATTTTGGCCAACTACGATTCGATACAGAATGCAGAAAACCTGAAAGACACCCTCGCGGCCACATTGAGAGTAGTGTTTGTCTGCGGAATAATGAGAGTGCAAGGGTCTGTGGTATTGATATGGTTGTATGTAGCACTATTTGTCATCAGGGGGCGTAGCTCAGATGGTAGAGCGCTCGCTTAGCATGCGAGAGGTACTGGGATCGATACCCAGCGCCTCCAGAATTTTTAACACACCAACATGTCCACACTGCCATGCAAGTGGAATAATTCACAGCCAGCGAATGTGTCAAGGCAGATACGAGCGAACGATTAGCAGCCACAATTGGCAAGCGTACTGTTACGCGCAAGAAGCACCCTCCTCCCACCGCTACACTGAATTTAGAAACAGTACAAGTCCTCCCTTAAGATTCTCAAACCTATGTCGGAAAGATCTGCCTTGCGCCGAGTTCACAAAAATCCCACTGCACATTCCCATTCTTTACGTGCAGTCGGCTGCTACTGGTGTTGCTAGTTGTGACTGCTGATGACAGATGCCGTAGCAATCAATTCATGGAGTGAGTTGTATGTTTTGCGATACTCTGTCTCTGACAAGCAAGCAGAGGTGACATAGGCGCGAACACGGGAAGGTTGCAGCCCCTCGCTGCCTGCAGACACCGAGCAGCCACACTAGGTGGGCGGCCTAAGCCGTAGGCGAAATGTGCTCACTCGCTTGGGCGCGACGTCAAGCTCTAAATAAGGCTGTCACTAGCGTGAGCGTTGCGTGAGCGTCGTGTAAAGTCGGAAAAGTCGTCTGCATTGGTGAGTGCCATGTTTGGGGAGCGTTTCGTAGTTTGCGCAGTGCAATGGAGACGCCGAAACGTGTTGTGGCCCAGTCTTTTGCAGTTGGACGACAAGAGTGGTACACAGTAGTAAAGTGCGAGGCAGTGAATTGGCATGAACAGTCGAGTGCACAATGGGGCTTCAGATGTGCTTGTTACCTGAGGCGCGGTGTGATTGCCGACAAGGAGTGAAAACGGAGCAATTTGTGACTGTCCTTTCGAGAAATGGCTCTGAGCACTATGGGTCTCAACTGCTGTGGTCATCAGTCGACAGTCCTTTCAATTTAAGACGTTAAATACAGACGGAATTTGTAGTCGTAACACCAGAACATCGAAACTACTTGGAACTCATGTGTATATGAACGTGACCACGCCTTTGTACACTGGTCCCTTCACCCCTACAAACCAACCAACCATCAGGTCCGTGCACTTCAGAGTAGCAAAGAAAGGAAAACAGCGCAGCTCTGTTGCGCTTGGGGGCGTAGCTCAGTTGGTAGAGCGTTCGCTTTGCATGTGAAAGGTCCCGGGTTCAAGCCCCGGCGCCTCCATGTTTTGTGGACAGTGCATGGTAAGTGTTGGTCGCGGCGAGCCTAAAGACACGCAAGATGTTGCAAAGCCAGCGTCACAGACTCATATGATGTATACTGACGTAAGGAGAGCAAGACGTAAATGTGAGGACCGGCTGTTGTCGAGGTGTCATCGACTGCAAATCTGTCTTAGGTATAACGGCCTAACCTCAATGAAGTCTAGAGAGTGGACAACACGTCCGTCTTACTCAGAGTGGTGGCCGAACGCTATTTTCGACGTTGTGCGTGCCACTTTAATTTTGGCCAACTACGATTCGATACAGAATGCAGAAAACCTGAAAGACACCCTCGCGGCCACATTGAGAGTAGTGTTTGTCTGCGGAATAATGAGAGTGCAAGGGTCTGTGGTATTGATATGGTTGTATGTAGCACTATTTGTCATCAGGGGGCGTAGCTCAGATGGTAGAGCGCTCGCTTAGCATGCGAGAGGTACTGGGATCGATACCCAGCGCCTCCAGAATTTTTAACACACCAACATGTCCACACTGCCATGCAAGTGGAATAATTCACAGCCAGCGAATGTGTCAAGGCAGATACGAGCGAACGATTAGCAGCCACAATTGGCAAGCGTACTGTTACGCGCAAGAAGCACCCTCCTCCCACCGCTACACTGAATTTAGAAACAGTACAAGTCCTCCCTTAAGATTCTCAAACCTATGTCGGAAAGATCTGCCTTGCGCCGAGTTCACAAAAATCCCACTGCACATTCCCATTCTTTACGTGCAGTCGGCTGCTACTGGTGTTGCTAGTTGTGACTGCTGATGACAGATGCCGTAGCAATCAATTCATGGAGTGAGTTGTATGTTTTGCGATACTCTGTCTCTGACAAGCAAGCAGAGGTGACATAGGCGCGAACACGGGAAGGTTGCAGCCCCTCGCTGCCTGCAGACACCGAGCAGCCACACTAGGTGGGCGGCCTAAGCCGTAGGCGAAATGTGCTCACTCGCTTGGGCGCGACGTCAAGCTCTAAATAAGGCTGTCACTAGCGTGAGCGTCGTGTAAAGTCGGAAAAGTCGTCTGCATTGGTGAGTGCCATGTTTGGGGAGCGTTTCGTAGTTTGCGCAGTGCAATGGAGACGCGGAAACGTGTTGTGGCCCAGTCTTTTGCAGTTGGACGACAAGAGTGGTACACAGTAGTAAAGTGCGAGGCAGTGAGTTGGCATGAACAGTCGAGTGCACAATGGGGCTTCAGATGTGCTTGTTACCTGAGGCGCGGTGTGATTGCCGACAAGGAGTGAAAACGGAGCAATTTGTGACTGTCCTTTCGAGAAATGGCTCTGAGCACTATGGGTCTCAACTGCTGTGGTCATCAGTCGACAGTCCTTTCAATTTAAGACGTTAAATACAGACGGAATTTGTAGTCGTAACACCAGAACATCGAAACTACTTGGAACTCATGTGTATATGAACGTGACCACGCCTTTGTACACTGGTCCCTTCACCCCTACAAACCAACCAACCATCAGGTCCGTGCACTTCAGAGTAGCAAAGAAAGGAAAACAGCGCAGCTCTGTTGCGCTTGGGGGCGTAGCTCAGTTGGTAGAGCGTTCGCTTTGCATGTGAAAGGTCCCGGGTTCAAGCCCCGGCGCCTCCATGTTTTGTGGACAGTGCATGGTAAGTGTTGGTCGCGGCGAGCCTAAAGACACGCAAGATGTTGCAAAGCCAGCGTCACAGACTCATATGATGTATACTGACGTAAGGAGAGCAAGACGTAAATGTGAGGACCGGCTGTTGTCGAGGTGTCATCGACTGCAAATCTGTCTTAGGTATAACGGCCTAACCTCAATGAAGTCTAGAGAGTGGACAACACGTCCGTCTTACTCAGAGTGGTGGCCGAACGCTATTTTCGACGTTGTGCGTGCCACTTTAATTTTGGCCAACTACGATTCGATACAGAATGCAGAAAACCTGAAAGACACCCTCGCGGCCACATTGAGAGTAGTGTTTGTCTGCGGAATAATGAGAGTGCAAGGGTCTGTGGTATTGATATGGTTGTATGTAGCACTATTTGTCATCAGGGGGCGTAGCTCAGATGGTAGAGCGCTCGCTTAGCATGCGAGAGGTACTGGGATCGATACCCAGCGCCTCCAGAATTTTTAACACACCAACATGTCCACACTGCCATGCAAGTGGAATAATTCACAGCCAGCGAATGTGTCAAGGCAGATACGAGCGAACGATTAGCAGCCACAATTGGCAAGCGTACTGTTACGCGCAAGAAGCACCCTCCTCCCACCGCTACACTGAATTTAGAAACAGTACAAGTCCTCCCTTAAGATTCTCAAACCTATGTCGGAAAGATCTGCCTTGCGCCGAGTTCACAAAAATCCCACTGCACATTCCCATTCTTTACGTGCAGTCGGCTGCTACTGGTGTTGCTAGTTGTGACTGCTGATGACAGATGCCGTAGCAATCAATTCATGGAGTGAGTTGTATGTTTTGCGATACTCTGTCTCTGACAAGCAAGCAGAGGTGACATAGGCGCGAACACGGGAAGGTTGCAGCCCCTCGCTGCCTGCAGACACCGAGCAGCCACACTAGGTGGGCGGCCTAAGCCGTAGGCGAAATGTGCTCACTCGCTTGGGCGCGACGTCAAGCTCTAAATAAGGCTGTCACTAGCGTGAGCGTCGTGTAAAGTCGGAAAAGTCGTCTGCATTGGTGAGTGCCATGTTTGGGGAGCGTTTCGTAGTTTGCGCAGTGCAATGGAGACGCGGAAACGTGTTGTGGCCCAGTCTTTTGCAGTTGGACGACAAGAGTGGTACACAGTAGTAAAGTGCGAGGCAGTGAGTTGGCATGAACAGTCGAGTGCACAATGGGGCTTCAGATGTGCTTGTTACCTGAGGCGCGGTGTGATTGCCGACAAGGAGTGAAAACGGAGCAATTTGTGACTGTCCTTTCGAGAAATGGCTCTGAGCACTATGGGTCTCAACTGCTGTGGTCATCAGTCGACAGTCCTTTCAATTTAAGACGTTAAATACAGACGGAATTTGTAGTCGTAACACCAGAACATCGAAACTACTTGGAACTCATGTGTATATGAACGTGACCGCGCCTTTGTACACTGGTCCCTTCACCCCTACAAACCAACCAACCATCAGGTCCGTGCACTTCAGAGTAGCAAAGAAAGGAAAACAGCGCAGCTCTGTTGCGCTTGGGGGCGTAGCTCAGTTGGTAGAGCGTTCGCTTTGCATGTGAAAGGTCCCGGGTTCAAGCCCCGGCGCCTCCATGTTTTGTGGACAGTGCATGGTAAGTGTTGGTCGCGGCGAGCCTAAAGACACGCAAGATGTTGCAAAGCCAGCGTCACAGACTCATATGATGTATACTGACGTAAGGAGAGCAAGACGTAAATGTGAGGACCGGCTGTTGTCGAGGTGTCATCGACTGCAAATCTGTCTTAGGTATAACGGCCTAACCTCAATGAAGTCTAGAGAGTGGACAACACGTCCGTCTTACTCAGAGTGGTGGCCGAACGCTATTTTCGACGTTGTGCGTGCCACTTTAATTTTGGCCAACTACGATTCGATACAGAATGCAGAAAACCTGAAAGACACCCTCGCGGCCACATTGAGAGTAGTGTTTGTCTGCGGAATAATGAGAGTGCAAGGGTCTGTGGTATTGATATGGTTGTATGTAGCACTATTTGTCATCAGGGGGCGTAGCTCAGATGGTAGAGCGCTCGCTTAGCATGCGAGAGGTACTGGGATCGATACCCAGCGCCTCCAGAATTTTTAACACACCAACATGTCCACACTGCCATGCAAGTGGAATAATTCACAGCCAGCGAATGTGTCAAGGCAGATACGAGCGAACGATTAGCAGCCACAATTGGCAAGCGTACTGTTACGCGCAAGAAGCACCCTCCTCCCACCGCTACACTGAATTTAGAAACAGTACAAGTCCTCCCTTAAGATTCTCAAACCTATGTCGGAAAGATCTGCCTTGCGCCGAGTTCACAAAAATCCCACTGCACATTCCCATTCTTTACGTGCAGTCGGCTGCTACTGGTGTTGCTAGTTGTGACTGCTGATGACAGATGCCGTAGCAATCAATTCATGGAGTGAGTTGTATGTTTTGCGATACTCTGTCTCTGACAAGCAAGCAGAGGTGACATAGGCGCGAACACGGGAAGGTTGCAGCCCCTCGCTGCCTGCAGACACCGAGCAGCCACACTAGGTGGGCGGCCTAAGCCGTAGGCGAAATGTGCTCACTCGCTTGGGCGCGACGTCAAGCTCTAAATAAGGCTGTCACTAGCGTGAGCGTTGCGTGAGCGTCGTGTAAAGTCGGAAAAGTCGTCTGCATTGGTGAGTGCTATGTTTGGGGAGCGTTTCGTAGTTTGCGCAGTGCAATGGAGACGCGGAAACGTGTTGTGGCCCAGTCTTTTGCAGTTGGACGACAAGAGTGGTACACAGTAGTAAAGTGCGAGGCAGTGAGTTGGCATGAACAGTCGAGTGCACAATGGGGCTTCAGATGTGCTTGTTACCTGAGGCGCGGTGTGATTGCCGACAAGGAGTGAAAACGGAGCAATTTGTGACTGTCCTTTCGAGAAATGGCTCTGAGCACTATGGGTCTCAACTGCTGTGGTCATCAGTCGACAGTCCTTTCAATTTAAGACGTTAAATACAGACGGAATTTGTAGTCGTAACACCAGAACATCGAAACTACTTGGAACTCATGTGTATATGAACGTGACCGCGCCTTTGTACACTGGTCCCTTCACCCCTACAAACCAACCAACCATCAGGTCCGTGCACTTCAGAGTAGCAAAGAAAGGAAAACAGCGCAGCTCTGTTGCGCTTGGGGGCGTAGCTCAGTTGGTAGAGCGTTCGCTTTGCATGTGAAAGGTCCCGGGTTCAAGCCCCGGCGCCTCCATGTTTTGTGGACAGTGCATGGTAAGTGTTGGTCGCGGCGAGCCTAAAGACACGCAAGATGTTGCAAAGCCAGCGTCACAGACTCATATGATGTATACTGACGTAAGGAGAGCAAGACGTAAATGTGAGGACCGGCTGTTGTCGAGGTGTCATCGACTGCAAATCTGTCTTAGGTATAACGGCCTAACCTCAATGAAGTCTAGAGAGTGGACAACACGTCCGTCTTACTCAGAGTGGTGGCCGAACGCTATTTTCGACGTTGTGCGTGCCACTTTAATTTTGGCCAACTACGATTCGATACAGAATGCAGAAAACCTGAAAGACACCCTCGCGGCCACATTGAGAGTAGTGTTTGTCTGCGGAATAATGAGAGTGCAAGGGTCTGTGGTATTGATATGGTTGTATGTAGCACTGTTTGTCATCAGGGGGCGTAGCTCAGATGGTAGAGCGCTCGCTTAGCATGCGAGAGGTACTGGGATCGATACCCAGCGCCTCCAGAATTTTTAACACACCAACATGTCCACACTGCCATGCAAGTGGAATAATTCACAGCCAGCGAATGTGTCAAGGCAGATACGAGCGAACGATTAGCAGCCACAATTGGCAAGCGTACTGTTACGCGCAAGAAGCACCCTCCTCCCACCGCTACACTGAATTTAGAAACAGTACAAGTCCTCCCTTAAGATTCTCAAACCTATGTCGGAAAGATCTGCCTTGCGCCGAGTTCACAAAAATCCCACTGCACATTCCCATTCTTTACGTGCAGTCGGCTGCTACTGGTGTTGCTAGTTGTGACTGCTGATGACAGATGCCGTAGCAATCAATTCATGGAGTGAGTTGTATGTTTTGCGATACTCTGTCTCTGACAAGCAAGCAGAGGTGACATAGGCGCGAACACGGGAAGGTTGCAGCCCCTCGCTGCCTGCAGACACCGAGCAGCCACACTAGGTGGGCGGCCTAAGCCGTAGGCGAAATGTGCTCACTCGCTTGGGCGCGACGTCAAGCTCTAAATAAGGCTGTCACTAGCGTGAGCGTCGTGTAAAGTCGGAAAAGTCGTCTGCATTGGTGAGTGCCATGTTTGGGGAGCGTTTCGTAGTTTGCGCAGTGCAATGGAGACGCGGAAACGTGTTGTGGCCCAGTCTTTTGCAGTTGGACGACAAGAGTGGTACACAGTAGTAAAGTGCGAGGCAGTGAGTTGGCATGAACAGTCGAGTGCACAATGGGGCTTCAGATGTGCTTGTTACCTGAGGCGCGGTGTGATTGCCGACAAGGAGTGAAAACGGAGCAATTTGTGACTGTCCTTTCGAGAAATGGCTCTGAGCACTATGGGTCTCAACTGCTGTGGTCATCAGTCGACAGTCCTTTCAATTTAAGACGTTAAATACAGACGGAATTTGTAGTCGTAACACCAGAACATCGAAACTACTTGGAACTCATGTGTATATGAACGTGACCGCGCCTTTGTACACTGGTCCCTTCACCCCTACAAACCAACCAACCATCAGGTCCGTGCACTTCAGAGTAGCAAAGAAAGGAAAACAGCGCAGCTCTGTTGCGCTTGGGGGCGTAGCTCAGTTGGTAGAGCGTTCGCTTTGCATGTGAAAGGTCCCGGGTTCAAGCCCCGGCGCCTCCATGTTTTGTGGACAGTGCATGGTAAGTGTTGGTCGCGGCGAGCCTAAAGACACGCAAGATGTTGCAAAGCCAGCGTCACAGACTCATATGATGTATACTGACGTAAGGAGAGCAAGACGTAAATGTGAGGACCGGCTGTTGTCGAGGTGTCATCGACTGCAAATCTGTCTTAGGTATAACGGCCTAACCTCAATGAAGTCTAGAGAGTGGACAACACGTCCGTCTTACTCAGAGTGGTGGCCGAACGCTATTTTCGACGTTGTGCGTGCCACTTTAATTTTGGCCAACTACGATTCGATACAGAATGCAGAAAACCTGAAAGACACCCTCGCGGCCACATTGAGAGTAGTGTTTGTCTGCGGAATAATGAGAGTGCAAGGGTCTGTGGTATTGATATGGTTGTATGTAGCACTGTTTGTCATCAGGGGGCGTAGCTCAGATGGTAGAGCGCTCGCTTAGCATGCGAGAGGTACTGGGATCGATACCCAGCGCCTCCAGAATTTTTAACACACCAACATGTCCACACTGCCATGCAAGTGGAATAATTCACAGCCAGCGAATGTGTCAAGGCAGATACGAGCGAACGATTAGCAGCCACAATTGGCAAGCGTACTGTTACGCGCAAGAAGCACCCTCCTCCCACCGCTACACTGAATTTAGAAACAGTACAAGTCCTCCCTTAAGATTCTCAAACCTATGTCGGAAAGATCTGCCTTGCGCCGAGTTCACAAAAATCCCACTGCACATTCCCATTCTTTACGTGCAGTCGGCTGCTACTGGTGTTGCTAGTTGTGACTGCTGATGACAGATGCCGTAGCAATCAATTCATGGAGTGAGTTGTATGTTTTGCGATACTCTGTCTCTGACAAGCAAGCAGAGGTGACATAGGCGCGAACACGGGAAGGTTGCAGCCCCTCGCTGCCTGCAGACACCGAGCAGCCACACTAGGTGGGCGGCCTAAGCCGTAGGCGAAATGTGCTCACTCGCTTGGGCGCGACGTCAAGCTCTAAATAAGGCTGTCACTAGCGTGAGCGTTGCGTGAGCGTCGTGTAAAGTCGGAAAAGTCGTCTGCATTGGTGAGTGCCATGTTTGGGGAGCGTTTCGTAGTTTGCGCAGTGCAATGGAGACGCGGAAACGTGTTGTGGCCCAGTCTTTTGCAGTTGGACGACAAGAGTGGTACACAGTAGTAAAGTGCGAGGCAGTGAGTTGGCATGAACAGTCGAGTGCACAATGGGGCTTCAGATGTGCTTGTTACCTGAGGCGCGGTGTGATTGCCGACAAGGAGTGAAAACGGAGCAATTTGTGACTGTCCTTTCGAGAAATGGCTCTGAGCACTATGGGTCTCAACTGCTGTGGTCATCAGTCGACAGTCCTTTCAATTTAAGACGTTAAATACAGACGGAATTTGTAGTCGTAACACCAGAACATCGAAACTACTTGGAACTCATGTGTATATGAACGTGACCGCGCCTTTGTACACTGGTCCCTTCACCCCTACAAACCAACCAACCATCAGGTCCGTGCACTTCAGAGTAGCAAAGAAAGGAAAACAGCGCAGCTCTGTTGCGCTTGGGGGCGTAGCTCAGTTGGTAGAGCGTTCGCTTTGCATGTGAAAGGTCCCGGTTTCAAGCCCCGGCGCCTCCATGTTTTGTGGACAGTGCATGGTAAGTGTTGGTCGCGGCGAGCCTAAAGACACGCAAGATGTTGCAAAGCCAGCGTCACAGACTCATATGATGTATACTGACGTAAGGAGAGCAAGACGTAAATGTGAGGACCGGCTGTTGTCGAGGTGTCATCGACTGCAAATCTGTCTTAGGTATAACGGCCTAACCTCAATGAAGTCTAGAGAGTGGACAACACGTCCGTCTTACTCAGAGTGGTGGCCGAACGCTATTTTCGACGTTGTGCGTGCCACTTTAATTTTGGCCAACTACGATTCGATACAGAATGCAGAAAACCTGAAAGACACCCTCGCGGCCACATTGAGAGTAGTGTTTGTCTGCGGAATAATGAGAGTGCAAGGGTCTGTGGTATTGATATGGTTGTATGTAGCTCTATTTGTCATCAGGGGGCGTAGCTCAGATGGTAGAGCGCTCGCTTAGCATGCGACAGGTACTGGGATCGATACCCAGCGCCTCCAGAATTTTTAACACACCAACATGTCCACACTGCCATGCAAGTGGAATAATTCACAGCCAGCGAATGTGTCAAGGCAGATACGAGCGAACGATTAGCAGCCACAATTGGCAAGCGTACTGTTACGCGCAAGAAGCACCCTCCTCCCACCGCTACACTGAATTTAGAAACAGTACAAGTCCTCCCTTAAGATTCTCAAACCTATGTCGGAAAGATCTGCCTTGCGCCGAGTTCACAAAAATCCCACTGCACATTCCCATTCTTTACGTGCAGTCGGCTGCTACTGGTGTTGCTAGTTGTGACTGCTGATGACAGATGCCGTAGCAATCAATTCATGGAGTGAGTTGTATGTTTTGCGATACTCTGTCTCTGACAAGCAAGCAGAGGTGACATAGGCGCGAACACGGGAAGGTTGCAGCCCCTCGCTGCCTGCAGACACCGAGCAGCCACACTAGGTGGGCGGCCTAAGCCGTAGGCGAAATGTGCTCACTCGCTTGGGCGCGACGTCAAGCTCTAAATAAGGCTGTCACTAGCGTGAGCGTTGCGTGAGCGTCGTGTAAAGTCGGAAAAGTCGTCTGCATTGGTGAGTGCCATGTTTGGGGAGCGTTTCGTAGTTTGCGCAGTGCAATGGAGACGCGGAAACGTGTTGTGGCCCAGTCTTTTGCAGTTGGACGACAAGAGTGGTACACAGTAGTAAAGTGCGAGGCAGTGAGTTGGCATGAACAGTCGAGTGCACAATGGGGCTTCAGATGTGCTTGTTACCTGAGGCGCGGTGTGATTGCCGACAAGGAGTGAAAACGGAGCAATTTGTGACTGTCCTTTCGAGAAATGGCTCTGAGCACTATGGGTCTCAACTGCTGTGGTCATCAGTCGACAGTCCTTTCAATTTAAGACGTTAAATACAGACGGAATTTGTAGTCGTAACACCAGAACATCGAAACTACTTGGAACTCATGTGTATATGAACGTGACCGCGCCTTTGTACACTGGTCCCTTCACCCCTACAAACCAACCAACCATCAGGTCCGTGCACTTCAGAGTAGCAAAGAAAGGAAAACAGCGCAGCTCTGTTGCGCTTGGGGGCGTAGCTCAGTTGGTAGAGCGTTCGCTTTGCATGTGAAAGGTCCCGGGTTCAAGCCCCGGCGCCTCCATGTTTTGTGGACAGTGCATGGTAAGTGTTGGTCGCGGCGAGCCTAAAGACACGCAAGATGTTGCAAAGCCAGCGTCACAGACTCATATGATGTATACTGACGTAAGGAGAGCAAGACGTAAATGTGAGGACCGGCTGTTGTCGAGGTGTCATCGACTGCAAATCTGTCTTAGGTATAACGGCCTAACCTCAATGAAGTCTAGAGAGTGGACAACACGTCCGTCTTACTCAGAGTGGTGGCCGAACGCTATTTTCGACGTTGTGCGTGCCACTTTAATTTTGGCCAACTACGATTCGATACAGAATGCAGAAAACCTGAAAGACACCCTCGCGGCCACATTGAGAGTAGTGTTTGTCTGCGGAATAATGAGAGTGCAAGGGTCTGTGGTATTGATATGGTTGTATGTAGCACTATTTGTCATCAGGGGGCGTAGCTCAGATGGTAGAGCGCTCGCTTAGCATGCGAGAGGTACTGGGATCGATACCCAGCGCCTCCAGAATTTTTAACACACCAACATGTCCACACTGCCATGCAAGTGGAATAATTCACAGCCAGCGAATGTGTCAAGGCAGATACGAGCGAACGATTAGCAGCCACAATTGGCAAGCGTACTGTTACGCGCAAGAAGCACCCTCCTCCCACCGCTACACTGAATTTAGAAACAGTACAAGTCCTCCCTTAAGATTCTCAAACCTATGTCGGAAAGATCTGCCTTGCGCCGAGTTCACAAAAATCCCACTGCACATTCCCATTCTTTACGTGCAGTCGGCTGCTACTGGTGTTGCTAGTTGTGACTGCTGATGACAGATGCCGTAGCAATCAATTCATGGAGTGAGTTGTATGTTTTGCGATACTCTGTCTCTGACAAGCAAGCAGAGGTGACATAGGCGCGAACACGGGAAGGTTGCAGCCCCTCGCTGCCTGCAGACACCGAGCAGCCACACTAGGTGGGCGGCCTAAGCCGTAGGCGAAATGTGCTCACTCGCTTGGGCGCGACGTCAAGCTCTAAATAAGGCTGTCACTAGCGTGAGCGTTGCGTGAGCGTCGTGTAAAGTCGGAAAAGTCGTCTGCATTGGTGAGTGCCATGTTTGGGGAGCGTTTCGTAGTTTGCGCAGTGCAATGGAGACGCGGAAACGTGTTGTGGCCCAGTCTTTTGCAGTTGGACGACAAGAGTGGTACACAGTAGTAAAGTGCGAGGCAGTGAGTTGGCATGAACAGTCGAGTGCACAATGGGGCTTCAGATGTGCTTGTTACCTGAGGCGCGGTGTGATTGCCGACAAGGAGTGAAAACGGAGCAATTTGTGACTGTCCTTTCGAGAAATGGCTCTGAGCACTATGGGTCTCAACTGCTGTGGTCATCAGTCGACAGTCCTTTCAATTTAAGACGTTAAATACAGACGGAATTTGTAGTCGTAACACCAGAACATCGAAACTACTTGGAACTCATGTGTATATGAACGTGACCGCGCCTTTGTACACTGGTCCCTTCACCCCTACAAACCAACCAACCATCAGGTCCGTGCACTTCAGAGTAGCAAAGAAAGGAAAACAGCGCAGCTCTGTTGCGCTTGGGGGCGTAGCTCAGTTGGTAGAGCGTTCGCTTTGCATGTGAAAGGTCCCGGGTTCAAGCCCCGGCGCCTCCATGTTTTGTGGACAGTGCATGGTAAGTGTTGGTCGCGGCGAGCCGAAAGACACGCAAGATGTTGCAAAGCCAGCGTCACAGACTCATATGATGTATACTGACGTAAGGAGAGCAAGACGTAAATGTGAGGACCGGCTGTTGTCGAGGTGTCATCGACTGCAAATCTGTCTTAGGTATAACGGCCTAACCTCAATGAAGTCTAGAGAGTGGACAACACGTCCGTCTTACTCAGAGTGGTGGCCGAACGCTATTTTCGACGTTGTGCGTGCCACTTTAATTTTGGCCAACTACGATTCGATACAGAATGCAGAAAACCTGAAAGACACCCTCGCGGCCACATTGAGAGTAGTGTTTGTCTGCGGAATAATGAGAGTGCAAGGGTCTGTGGTATTGATATGGTTGTATGTAGCACTATTTGTCATCAGGGGGCGTAGCTCAGATGGTAGAGCGCTCGCTTAGCATGCGAGAGGTACTGGGATCGATACCCAGCGCCTCCAGAATTTTTAACACACCAACATGTCCACACTGCCATGCAAGTGGAATAATTCACAGCCAGCGAATGTGTCAAGGCAGATACGAGCGAACGATTAGCAGCCACAATTGGCAAGCGTACTGTTACGCGCAAGAAGCACCCTCCTCCCACCGCTACACTGAATTTAGAAACAGTACAAGTCCTCCCTTAAGATTCTCAAACCTATGTCGGAAAGATCTGCCTTGCGCCGAGTTCACAAAAATCCCACTGCACATTCCCATTCTTTACGTGCAGTCGGCTGCTACTGGTGTTGCTAGTTGTGACTGCTGATGACAGATGCCGTAGCAATCAATTCATGGAGTGAGTTGTATGTTTTGCGATACTCTGTCTCTGACAAGCAAGCAGAGGTGACATAGGCGCGAACACGGGAAGGTTGCAGCCCCTCGCTGCCTGCAGACACCGAGCAGCCACACTAGGTGGGCGGCCTAAGCCGTAGGCGAAATGTGCTCACTCGCTTGGGCGCGACGTCAAGCTCTAAATAAGGCTGTCACTAGCGTGAGCGTTGCGTGAGCGTCGTGTAAAGTCGGAAAAGTCGTCTGCATTGGTGAGTGCCATGTTTGGGGAGCGTTTCGTAGTTTGCGCAGTGCAATGGAGACGCGGAAACGTGTTGTGGCCCAGTCTTTTGCAGTTGGACGACAAGAGTGGTACACAGTAGTAAAGTGCGAGGCAGTGAGTTGGCATGAACAGTCGAGTGCACAATGGGGCTTCAGATGTGCTTGTTACCTGAGGCGCGGTGTGATTGCCGACAAGGAGTGAAAACGGAGCAATTTGTGACTGTCCTTTCGAGAAATGGCTCTGAGCACTATGGGTCTCAACTGCTGTGGTCATCAGTCGACAGTCCTTTCAATTTAAGACGTTAAATACAGACGGAATTTGTAGTCGTAACACCAGAACATCGAAACTACTTGGAACTCATGTGTATATGAACGTGACCGCGCCTTTGTACACTGGTCCCTTCACCCCTACAAACCAACCAACCATCAGGTCCGTGCACTTCAGAGTAGCAAAGAAAGGAAAACAGCGCAGCTCTGTTGCGCTTGGGGGCGTAGCTCAGTTGGTAGAGCGTTCGCTTTGCATGTGAAAGGTCCCGGGTTCAAGCCCCGGCGCCTCCATGTTTTGTGGACAGTGCATGGTAAGTGTTGGTCGCGGCGAGCCTAAAGACACGCAAGATGTTGCAAAGCCAGCGTCACAGACTCATATGATGTATACTGACGTAAGGAGAGCAAGACGTAAATGTGAGGACCGGCTGTTGTCGAGGTGTCATCGACTGCAAATCTGTCTTAGGTATAACGGCCTAACCTCAATGAAGTCTAGAGAGAGGACAACACGTCCGTCTTACTCAGAGTGGTGGCCGAACGCTATTTTCGACGTTGTGCGTGCCACTTTAATTTTGGCCAACTACGATTCGATACAGAATGCAGAAAACCTGAAAGACACCCTCGCGGCCACATTGAGAGTAGTGTTTGTCTGCGGAATAATGAGAGTGCAAGGGTCTGTGGTATTGATATGGTTGTATGTAGCACTATTTGTCATCAGGGGGCGTAGCTCAGATGGTAGAGCGCTCGCTTAGCATGCGAGAGGTACTGGGATCGATACCCAGCGCCTCCAGAATTTTTAACACACCAACATGTCCACACTGCCATGCAAGTGGAATAATTCACAGCCAGCGAATGTGTCAAGGCAGATACGAGCGAACGATTAGCAGCCACAATTGGCAAGCGTACTGTTACGCGCAAGAAGCACCCTCCTCCCACCGCTACACTGAATTTAGAAACAGTACAAGTCCTCCCTTAAGATTCTCAAACCTATGTCGGAAAGATCTGCCTTGCGCCGAGTTCACAAAAATCCCACTGCACATTCCCATTCTTTACGTGCAGTCGGCTGCTACTGGTGTTGCTAGTTGTGACTGCTGATGACAGATGCCGTAGCAATCAATTCATGGAGTGAGTTGTATGTTTTGCGATACTCTGTCTCTGACAAGCAAGCAGAGGTGACATAGGCGCGAACACGGGAAGGTTGCAGCCCCTCGCTGCCTGCAGACACCGAGCAGCCACACTAGGTGGGCGGCCTAAGCCGTAGGCGAAATGTGCTCACTCGCTTGGGCGCGACGTCAAGCTCTAAATAAGGCTGTCACTAGCGTGAGCGTTGCGTGAGCGTCGTGTAAAGTCGGAAAAGTCGTCTGCATTGGTGAGTGCCATGTTTGGGGAGCGTTTCGTAGTTTGCGCAGTGCAATGGAGACGCGGAAACGTGTTGTGGCCCAGTCTTTTGCAGTTGGACGACAAGAGTGGTACACAGTAGTAAAGTGCGAGGCAGTGAGTTGGCATGAACAGTCGAGTGCACAATGGGGCTTCAGATGTGCTTGTTACCTGAGGCGCGGTGTGATTGCCGACAAGGAGTGAAAACGGAGCAATTTGTGACTGTCCTTTCGAGAAATGGCTCTGAGCACTATGGGTCTCAACTGCTGTGGTCATCAGTCGACAGTCCTTTCAATTTAAGACGTTAAATACAGACGGAATTTGTAGTCGTAACACCAGAACATCGAAACTACTTGGAACTCATGTGTATATGAACGTGACCGCGCCTTTGTACACTGGTCCCTTCACCCCTACAAACCAACCAACCATCAGGTCCGTGCACTTCAGAGTAGCAAAGAAAGGAAAACAGCGCAGCTCTGTTGCGCTTGGGGGCGTAGCTCAGTTGGTAGAGCGTTCGCTTTGCATGTGAAAGGTCCCGGGTTCAAGCCCCGGCGCCTCCATGTTTTGTGGACAGTGCATGGTAAGTGTTGGTCGCGGCGAGCCTAAAGACACGCAAGATGTTGCAAAGCCAGCGTCACAGACTCATATGATGTATACTGACGTAAGGAGAGCAAGACGTAAATGTGAGGACCGGCTGTTGTCGAGGTGTCATCGACTGCAAATCTGTCTTAGGTATAACGGCCTAACCTCAATGAAGTCTAGAGAGTGGACAACACGTCCGTCTTACTCAGAGTGGTGGCCGAACGCTATTTTCGACGTTGTGCGTGCCACTTTAATTTTGGCCAACTACGATTCGATACAGAATGCAGAAAACCTGAAAGACACCCTCGCGGCCACATTGAGAGTAGTGTTTGTCTGCGGAATAATGAGAGTGCAAGGGTCTGTGGTATTGATATGGTTGTATGTAGCACTATTTGTCATCAGGGGGCGTAGCTCAGATGGTAGAGCGCTCGCTTAGCATGCGAGAGGTACTGGGATCGATACCCAGCGCCTCCAGAATTTTTAACACACCAACATGTCCACACTGCCATGCAAGTGGAATAATTCACAGCCAGCGAATGTGTCAAGGCAGATACGAGCGAACGATTAGCAGCCACAATTGGCAAGCGTACTGTTACGCGCAAGAAGCACCCTCCTCCCACCGCTACACTGAATTTAGAAACAGTACAAGTCCTCCCTTAAGATTCTCAAACCTATGTCGGAAAGATCTGCCTTGCGCCGAGTTCACAAAAATCCCACTGCACATTCCCATTCTTTACGTGCAGTCGGCTGCTACTGGTGTTGCTAGTTGTGACTGCTGATGACAGATGCCGTAGCAATCAATTCATGGAGTGAGTTGTATGTTTTGCGATACTCTGTCTCTGACAAGCAAGCAGAGGTGACATAGGCGCGAACACGGGAAGGTTGCAGCCCCTCGCTGCCTGCAGACACCGAGCAGCCACACTAGGTGGGCGGCCTAAGCCGTAGGCGAAATGTGCTCACTCGCTTGGGCGCGACGTCAAGCTCTAAATAAGGCTGTCACTAGCGTGAGCGTTGCGTGAGCGTCGTGTAAAGTCGGAAAAGTCGTCTGCATTGGTGAGTGCCATGTTTGGGGAGCGTTTCGTAGTTTGCGCAGTGCAATGGAGACGCGGAAACGTGTTGTGGCCCAGTCTTTTGCAGTTGGACGACAAGAGTGGTACACAGTAGTAAAGTGCGAGGCAGTGAGTTGGCATGAACAGTCGAGTGCACAATGGGGCTTCAGATGTGCTTGTTACCTGAGGCGCGGTGTGATTGCCGACAAGGAGTGAAAACGGAGCAATTTGTGACTGTCCTTTCGAGAAATGGCTCTGAGCACTATGGGTCTCAACTGCTGTGGTCATCAGTCGACAGTCCTTTCAATTTAAGACGTTAAATACAGACGGAATTTGTAGTCGTAACACCAGAACATCGAAACTACTTGGAACTCATGTGTATATGAACGTGACCGCGCCTTTGTACACTGGTCCCTTCACCCCTACAAACCAACCAACCATCAGGTCCGTGCACTTCAGAGTAGCAAAGAAAGGAAAACAGCGCAGCTCTGTTGCGCTTGGGGGCGTAGCTCAGTTGGTAGAGCGTTCGCTTTGCATGTGAAAGGTCCCGGGTTCAAGCCCCGGCGCCTCCATGTTTTGTGGACAGTGCATGGTAAGTGTTGGTCGCGGCGAGCCTAAAGACACGCAAGATGTTGCAAAGCCAGCGTCACAGACTCATATGATGTATACTGACGTAAGGAGAGCAAGACGTAAATGTGAGGACCGGCTGTTGTCGAGGTGTCATCGACTGCAAATCTGTCTTAGGTATAACGGCCTAACCTCAATGAAGTCTAGAGAGTGGACAACACGTCCGTCTTACTCAGAGTGGTGGCCGAACGCTATTTTCGACGTTGTGCGTGCCACTTTAATTTTGGCCAACTACGATTCGATACAGAATGCAGAAAACCTGAAAGACACCCTCGCGGCCACATTGAGAGTAGTGTTTGTCTGCGGAATAATGAGAGTGCAAGGGTCTGTGGTATTGATATGGTTGTATGTAGCACTATTTGTCATCAGGGGGCGTAGCTCAGATGGTAGAGCGCTCGCTTAGCATGCGAGAGGTACTGGGATCGATACCCAGCGCCTCCAGAATTTTTAACACACCAACATGTCCACACTGCCATGCAAGTGGAATAATTCACAGCCAGCGAATGTGTCAAGGCAGATACGAGCGAACGATTAGCAGCCACAATTGGCAAGCGTACTGTTACGCGCAAGAAGCACCCTCCTCCCACCGCTACACTGAATTTAGAAACAGTACAAGTCCTCCCTTAAGATTCTCAAACCTATGTCGGAAAGATCTGCCTTGCGCCGAGTTCACAAAAATCCCACTGCACATTCCCATTCTTTACGTGCAGTCGGCTGCTACTGGTGTTGCTAGTTGTGACTGCTGATGACAGATGCCGTAGCAATCAATTCATGGAGTGAGTTGTATGTTTTGCGATACTCTGTCTCTGACAAGCAAGCAGAGGTGACATAGGCGCGAACACGGGAAGGTTGCAGCCCCTCGCTGCCTGCAGACACCGAGCAGCCACACTAGGTGGGCGGCCTAAGCCGTAGGCGAAATGTGCTCACTCGCTTGGGCGCGACGTCAAGCTCTAAATAAGGCTGTCACTAGCGTGAGCGTTGCGTGAGCGTCGTGTAAAGTCGGAAAAGTCGTCTGCATTGGTGAGTGCCATGTTTGGGGAGCGTTTCGTAGTTTGCGCAGTGCAATGGAGACGCGGAAACGTGTTGTGGCCCAGTCTTTTGCAGTTGGACGACAAGAGTGGTACACAGTAGTAAAGTGCGAGGCAGTGAGTTGGCATGAACAGTCGAGTGCACAATGGGGCTTCAGATGTGCTTGTTACCTGAGGCGCGGTGTGATTGCCGACAAGGAGTGAAAACGGAGCAATTTGTGACTGTCCTTTCGAGAAATGGCTCTGAGCACTATGGGTCTCAACTGCTGTGGTCATCAGTCGACAGTCCTTTCAATTTAAGACGTTAAATACAGACGGAATTTGTAGTCGTAACACCAGAACATCGAAACTACTTGGAACTCATGTGTATATGAACGTGACCGCGCCTTTGTACACTGGTCCCTTCACCCCTACAAACCAACCAACCATCAGGTCCGTGCACTTCAGAGTAGCAAAGAAAGGAAAACAGCGCAGCTCTGTTGCGCTTGGGGGCGTAGCTCAGTTGGTAGAGCGTTCGCTTTGCATGTGAAAGGTCCCGGGTTCAAGCCCCGGCGCCTCCATGTTTTGTGGACAGTGCATGGTAAGTGTTGGTCGCGGCGAGCCGAAAGACACGCAAGATGTTGCAAAGCCAGCGTCACAGACTCATATGATGTATACTGACGTAAGGAGAGCAAGACGTAAATGTGAGGACCGGCTGTTGTCGAGGTGTCATCGACTGCAAATCTGTCTTAGGTATAACGGCCTAACCTCAATGAAGTCTAGAGAGTGGACAACACGTCCGTCTTACTCAGAGTGGTGGCCGAACGCTATTTTCGACGTTGTGCGTGCCACTTTAATTTTGGCCAACTACGATTCGATACAGAATGCAGAAAACCTGAAAGACACCCTCGCGGCCACATTGAGAGTAGTGTTTGTCTGCGGAATAATGAGAGTGCAAGGGTCTGTGGTATTGATATGGTTGTATGTAGCACTATTTGTCATCAGGGGGCGTAGCTCAGATGGTAGAGCGCTCGCTTAGCATGCGAGAGGTACTGGGATCGATACCCAGCGCCTCCAGAATTTTTAACACACCAACATGTCCACACTGCCATGCAAGTGGAATAATTCACAGCCAGCGAATGTGTCAAGGCAGATACGAGCGAACGATTAGCAGCCACAATTGGCAAGCGTACTGTTACGCGCAAGAAGCACCCTCCTCCCACCGCTACACTGAATTTAGAAACAGTACAAGGTAGAGCGCTCGCTTAGCATGCGAGAGGTACTGGGATCGATACCCAGCGCCTCCAGAATTTTTAACACACCAACATGTCCACACTGCCATGCAAGTGGAATAATTCACAGCCAGCGAATGTGTCAAGGCAGATACGAGCGAACGATTAGCAGCCACAATTGGCAAGCGTACTGTTACGCGCAAGAAGCACCCTCCTCCCACCGCTACACTGAATTTAGAAACAGTACAAGTCCTCCCTTAAGATTCTCAAACCTATGTCGGAAAGATCTGCCTTGCGCCGAGTTCACAAAAATCCCACTGCACATTCCCATTCTTTACGTGCAGTCGGCTGCTACTGGTGTTGCTAGTTGTGACTGCTGATGACAGATGCCGTAGCAATCAATTCATGGAGTGAGTTGTATGTTTTGCGATACTCTGTCTCTGACAAGCAAGCAGAGGTGACATAGGCGCGAACACGGGAAGGTTGCAGCCCCTCGCTGCCTGCAGACACCGAGCAGCCACACTAGGTGGGCGGCCTAAGCCGTAGGCGAAATGTGCTCACTCGCTTGGGCGCGACGTCAAGCTCTAAATAAGGCTGTCACTAGCGTGAGCGTTGCGTGAGCGTCGTGTAAAGTCGGAAAAGTCGTCTGCATTGGTGAGTGCCATGTTTGGGGAGCGTTTCGTAGTTTGCGCAGTGCAATGGAGACGCGGAAACGTGTTGTGGCCCAGTCTTTTGCAGTTGGACGACAAGAGTGGTACACAGTAGTAAAGTGCGAGGCAGTGAGTTGGCATGAACAGTCGAGTGCACAATGGGGCTTCAGATGTGCTTGTTACCTGAGGCGCGGTGTGATTGCCGACAAGGAGTGAAAACGGAGCAATTTGTGACTGTCCTTTCGAGAAATGGCTCTGAGCACTATGGGTCTCAACTGCTGTGGTCATCAGTCGACAGTCCTTTCAATTTAAGACGTTAAATACAGACGGAATTTGTAGTCGTAACACCAGAACATCGAAACTACTTGGAACTCATGTGTATATGAACGTGACCGCGCCTTTGTACACTGGTCCCTTCACCCCTACAAACCAACCAACCATCAGGTCCGTGCACTTCAGAGTAGCAAAGAAAGGAAAACAGCGCAGCTCTGTTGCGCTTGGGGGCGTAGCTCAGTTGGTAGAGCGTTCGCTTTGCATGTGAAAGGTCCCGGGTTCAAGCCCCGGCGCCTCCATGTTTTGTGGACAGTGCATGGTAAGTGTTGGTCGCGGCGAGCCGAAAGACACGCAAGATGTTGCAAAGCCAGCGTCACAGACTCATATGATGTATACTGACGTAAGGAGAGCAAGACGTAAATGTGAGGACCGGCTGTTGTCGAGGTGTCATCGACTGCAAATCTGTCTTAGGTATAACGGCCTAACCTCAATGAAGTCTAGAGAGTGGACAACACGTCCGTCTTACTCAGAGTGGTGGCCGAACGCTATTTTCGACGTTGTGCGTGCCACTTTAATTTTGGCCAACTACGATTCGATACAGAATGCAGAAAACCTGAAAGACACCCTCGCGGCCACATTGAGAGTAGTGTTTGTCTGCGGAATAATGAGAGTGCAAGGGTCTGTGGTATTGATATGGTTGTATGTAGCACTATTTGTCATCAGGGGGCGTAGCTCAGATGGTAGAGCGCTCGCTTAGCATGCGAGAGGTACTGGGATCGATACCCAGCGCCTCCAGAATTTTTAACACACCAACATGTCCACACTGCCATGCAAGTGGAATAATTCACAGCCAGCGAATGTGTCAAGGCAGATACGAGCGAACGATTAGCAGCCACAATTGGCAAGCGTACTGTTACGCGCAAGAAGCACCCTCCTCCCACCGCTACACTGAATTTAGAAACAGTACAAGTCCTCCCTTAAGATTCTCAAACCTATGTCGGAAAGATCTGCCTTGCGCCGAGTTCACAAAAATCCCACTGCACATTCCCATTCTTTACGTGCAGTCGGCTGCTACTGGTGTTGCTAGTTGTGACTGCTGATGACAGATGCCGTAGCAATCAATTCATGGAGTGAGTTGTATGTTTTGCGATACTCTGTCTCTGACAAGCAAGCAGAGGTGACATAGGCGCGAACACGGGAAGGTTGCAGCCCCTCGCTGCCTGCAGACACCGAGCAGCCACACTAGGTGGGCGGCCTAAGCCGTAGGCGAAATGTGCTCACTCGCTTGGGCGCGACGTCAAGCTCTAAATAAGGCTGTCACTAGCGTGAGCGTCGTGTAAAGTCGGAAAAGTCGTCTGCATTGGTGAGTGCCATGTTTGGGGAGCGTTTCGTAGTTTGCGCAGTGCAATGGAGACGCGGAAACGTGTTGTGGCCCAGTCTTTTGCAGTTGGACGACAAGAGTGGTACACAGTAGTAAAGTGCGAGGCAGTGAGTTGGCATGAACAGTCGAGTGCACAATGGGGCTTCAGATGTGCTTGTTACCTGAGGCGCGGTGTGATTGCCGACAAGGAGTGAAAACGGAGCAATTTGTGACTGTCCTTTCGAGAAATGGCTCTGAGCACTATGGGTCTCAACTGCTGTGGTCATCAGTCGACAGTCCTTTCAATTTAAGACGTTAAATACAGACGGAATTTGTAGTCGTAACACCAGAACATCGAAACTACTTGGAACTCATGTGTATATGAACGTGACCGCGCCTTTGTACACTGGTCCCTTCACCCCTACAAACCAACCAACCATCAGGTCCGTGCACTTCAGAGTAGCAAAGAAAGGAAAACAGCGCAGCTCTGTTGCGCTTGGGGGCGTAGCTCAGTTGGTAGAGCGTTCGCTTTGCATGTGAAAGGTCCCGGGTTCAAGCCCCGGCGCCTCCATGTTTTGTGGACAGTGCATGGTAAGTGTTGGTCGCGGCGAGCCTAAAGACACGCAAGATGTTGCAAAGCCAGCGTCACAGACTCATATGATGTATACTGACGTAAGGAGAGCAAGACGTAAATGTGAGGACCGGCTGTTGTCGAGGTGTCATCGACTGCAAATCTGTCTTAGGTATAACGGCCTAACCTCAATGAAGTCTAGAGAGTGGACAACACGTCCGTCTTACTCAGAGTGGTGGCCGAACGCTATTTTCGACGTTGTGCGTGCCACTTTAATTTTGGCCAACTACGATTCGATACAGAATGCAGAAAACCTGAAAGACACCCTCGCGGCCACATTGAGAGTAGTGTTTGTCTGCGGAATAATGAGAGTGCAAGGGTCTGTGGTATTGATATGGTTGTATGTAGCACTATTTGTCATCAGGGGGCGTAGCTCAGATGGTAGAGCGCTCGCTTAGCATGCGAGAGGTACTGGGATCGATACCCAGCGCCTCCAGAATTTTTAACACACCAACATGTCCACACTGCCATGCAAGTGGAATAATTCACAGCCAGCGAATGTGTCAAGGCAGATACGAGCGAACGATTAGCAGCCACAATTGGCAAGCGTACTGTTACGCGCAAGAAGCACCCTCCTCCCACCGCTACACTGAATTTAGAAACAGTACAAGTCCTCCCTTAAGATTCTCAAACCTATGTCGGAAAGATCTGCCTTGCGCCGAGTTCACAAAAATCCCACTGCACATTCCCATTCTTTACGTGCAGTCGGCTGCTACTGGTGTTGCTAGTTGTGACTGCTGATGACAGATGCCGTAGCAATCAATTCATGGAGTGAGTTGTATGTTTTGCGATACTCTGTCTCTGACAAGCAAGCAGAGGTGACATAGGCGCGAACACGGGAAGGTTGCAGCCCCTCGCTGCCTGCAGACACCGAGCAGCCACACTAGGTGGGCGGCCTAAGCCGTAGGCGAAATGTGCTCACTCGCTTGGGCGCGACGTCAAGCTCTAAATAAGGCTGTCACTAGCGTGAGCGTTGCGTGAGCGTCGTGTAAAGTCGGAAAAGTCGTCTGCATTGGTGAGTGCCATGTTTGGGGAGCGTTTCGTAGTTTGCGCAGTGCAATGGAGACGCGGAAACGTGTTGTGGCCCAGTCTTTTGCAGTTGGACGACAAGAGTGGTACACAGTAGTAAAGTGCGAGGCAGTGAGTTGGCATGAACAGTCGAGTGCACAATGGGGCTTCAGATGTGCTTGTTACCTGAGGCGCGGTGTGATTGCCGACAAGGAGTGAAAACGGAGCAATTTGTGACTGTCCTTTCGAGAAATGGCTCTGAGCACTATGGGTCTCAACTGCTGTGGTCATCAGTCGACAGTCCTTTCAATTTAAGACGTTAAATACAGACGGAATTTGTAGTCGTAACACCAGAACATCGAAACTACTTGGAACTCATGTGTATATGAACGTGACCGCGCCTTTGTACACTGGTCCCTTCACCCCTACAAACCAACCAACCATCAGGTCCGTGCACTTCAGAGTAGCAAAGAAAGGAAAACAGCGCAGCTCTGTTGCGCTTGGGGGCGTAGCTCAGTTGGTAGAGCGTTCGCTTTGCATGTGAAAGGTCCCGGGTTCAAGCCCCGGCGCCTCCATGTTTTGTGGACAGTGCATGGTAAGTGTTGGTCGCGGCGAGCCGAAAGACACGCAAGATGTTGCAAAGCCAGCGTCACAGACTCATATGATGTATACTGACGTAAGGAGAGCAAGACGTAAATGTGAGGACCGGCTGTTGTCGAGGTGTCATCGACTGCAAATCTGTCTTAGGTATAACGGCCTAACCTCAATGAAGTCTAGAGAGTGGACAACACGTCCGTCTTACTCAGAGTGGTGGCCGAACGCTATTTTCGACGTTGTGCGTGCCACTTTAATTTTGGCCAACTACGATTCGATACAGAATGCAGAAAACCTGAAAGACACCCTCGCGGCCACATTGAGAGTAGTGTTTGTCTGCGGAATAATGAGAGTGCAAGGGTCTGTGGTATTGATATGGTTGTATGTAGCACTATTTGTCATCAGGGGGCGTAGCTCAGATGGTAGAGCGCTCGCTTAGCATGCGAGAGGTACTGGGATCGATACCCAGCGCCTCCAGAATTTTTAACACACCAACATGTCCACACTGCCATGCAAGTGGAATAATTCACAGCCAGCGAATGTGTCAAGGCAGATACGAGCGAACGATTAGCAGCCACAATTGGCAAGCGTACTGTTACGCGCAAGAAGCACCCTCCTCCCACCGCTACACTGAATTTAGAAACAGTACAAGTCCTCCCTTAAGATTCTCAAACCTATGTCGGAAAGATCTGCCTTGCGCCGAGTTCACAAAAATCCCACTGCACATTCCCATTCTTTACGTGCAGTCGGCTGCTACTGGTGTTGCTAGTTGTGACTGCTGATGACAGATGCCGTAGCAATCAATTCATGGAGTGAGTTGTATGTTTTGCGATACTCTGTCTCTGACAAGCAAGCAGAGGTGACATAGGCGCGAACACGGGAAGGTTGCAGCCCCTCGCTGCCTGCAGACACCGAGCAGCCACACTAGGTGGGCGGCCTAAGCCGTAGGCGAAATGTGCTCACTCGCTTGGGCGCGACGTCAAGCTCTAAATAAGGCTGTCACTAGCGTGAGCGTCGTGTAAAGTCGGAAAAGTCGTCTGCATTGGTGAGTGCCATGTTTGGGGAGCGTTTCGTAGTTTGCGCAGTGCAATGGAGACGCGGAAACGTGTTGTGGCCCAGTCTTTTGCAGTTGGACGACAAGAGTGGTACACAGTAGTAAAGTGCGAGGCAGTGAGTTGGCATGAACAGTCGAGTGCACAATGGGGCTTCAGATGTGCTTGTTACCTGAGGCGCGGTGTGATTGCCGACAAGGAGTGAAAACGGAGCAATTTGTGACTGTCCTTTCGAGAAATGGCTCTGAGCACTATGGGTCTCAACTGCTGTGGTCATCAGTCGACAGTCCTTTCAATTTAAGACGTTAAATACAGACGGAATTTGTAGTCGTAACACCAGAACATCGAAACTACTTGGAACTCATGTGTATATGAACGTGACCGCGCCTTTGTACACTGGTCCCTTCACCCCTACAAACCAACCAACCATCAGGTCCGTGCACTTCAGAGTAGCAAAGAAAGGAAAACAGCGCAGCTCTGTTGCGCTTGGGGGCGTAGCTCAGTTGGTAGAGCGTTCGCTTTGCATGTGAAAGGTCCCGGGTTCAAGCCCCGGCGCCTCCATGTTTTGTGGACAGTGCATGGTAAGTGTTGGTCGCGGCGAGCCTAAAGACACGCAAGATGTTGCAAAGCCAGCGTCACAGACTCATATGATGTATACTGACGTAAGGAGAGCAAGACGTAAATGTGAGGACCGGCTGTTGTCGAGGTGTCATCGACTGCAAATCTGTCTTAGGTATAACGGCCTAACCTCAATGAAGTCTAGAGAGTGGACAACACGTCCGTCTTACTCAGAGTGGTGGCCGAACGCTATTTTCGACGTTGTGCGTGCCACTTTAATTTTGGCCAACTACGATTCGATACAGAATGCAGAAAACCTGAAAGACACCCTCGCGGCCACATTGAGAGTAGTGTTTGTCTGCGGAATAATGAGAGTGCAAGGGTCTGTGGTATTGATATGGTTGTATGTAGCACTATTTGTCATCAGGGGGCGTAGCTCAGATGGTAGAGCGCTCGCTTAGCATGCGAGAGGTACTGGGATCGATACCCAGCGCCTCCAGAATTTTTAACACACCAACATGTCCACACTGCCATGCAAGTGGAATAATTCACAGCCAGCGAATGTGTCAAGGCAGATACGAGCGAACGATTAGCAGCCACAATTGGCAAGCGTACTGTTACGCGCAAGAAGCACCCTCCTCCCACCGCTACACTGAATTTAGAAACAGTACAAGTCCTCCCTTAAGATTCTCAAACCTATGTCGGAAAGATCTGCCTTGCGCCGAGTTCACAAAAATCCCACTGCACATTCCCATTCTTTACGTGCAG
Source organism: Schistocerca cancellata (assembly GCF_023864275.1). Classification (NCBI taxonomy): domain Eukaryota; kingdom Metazoa; phylum Arthropoda; class Insecta; order Orthoptera; family Acrididae; genus Schistocerca; species Schistocerca cancellata. Next base: position 49,315 of record NW_026046882.1, read on the forward strand.
TCGGCTGCTACTGGTGTTGCTAGTTGTGACTGCTGATGACAGATGCCGTAGCAATCAATTCATGGAGTGAGTTGTATGTTTTGCGATACTCTGTCTCTGACAAGCAAGCAGAGGTGACATAGGCGCGAACACGGGAAGGTTGCAGCCCCTCGCTGCCTGCAGACACCGAGCAGCCACACTAGGTGGGCGGCCTAAGCCGTAGGCGAAATGTGCTCACTCGCTTGGGCGCGACGTCAAGCTCTAAATAAGGCTGTCACTAGCGTGAGCGTTGCGTGAGCGTCGTGTAAAGTCGGAAAAGTCGTCTGCATTGGTGAGTGCCATGTTTGGGGAGCGTTTCGTAGTTTGCGCAGTGCAATGGAGACGCGGAAACGTGTTGTGGCCCAGTCTTTTGCAGTTGGACGACAAGAGTGGTACACAGTAGTAAAGTGCGAGGCAGTGAGTTGGCATGAACAGTCGAGTGCACAATGGGGCTTCAGATGTGCTTGTTACCTGAGGCGCGGTGTGATTGCCGACAAGGAGTGAAAACGGAGCAATTTGTGACTGTCCTTTCGAGAAATGGCTCTGAGCACTATGGGTCTCAACTGCTGTGGTCATCAGTCGACAGTCCTTTCAATTTAAGACGTTAAATACAGACGGAATTTGTAGTCGTAACACCAGAACATCGAAACTACTTGGAACTCATGTGTATATGAACGTGACCGCGCCTTTGTACACTGGTCCCTTCACCCCTACAAACCAACCAACCATCAGGTCCGTGCACTTCAGAGTAGCAAAGAAAGGAAAACAGCGCAGCTCTGTTGCGCTTGGGGGCGTAGCTCAGTTGGTAGAGCGTTCGCTTTGCATGTGAAAGGTCCCGGGTTCAAGCCCCGGCGCCTCCATGTTTTGTGGACAGTGCATGGTAAGTGTTGGTCGCGGCGAGCCTAAAGACACGCAAGATGTTGCAAAGCCAGCGTCACAGACTCATATGATGTATACTGACGTAAGGAGAGCAAGACGTAAATGTGAGGACCGGCTGTTGTCGAGGTGTCATCGACTGCAAATCTGTCTTAGGTATAACGGCCTAACCTCAATGAAGTCTAGAGAGTGGACAACACGTCCGTCTTACTCAGAGTGGTGGCCGAACGCTATTTTCGACGTTGTGCGTGCCACTTTAATTTTGGCCAACTACGATTCGATACAGAATGCAGAAAACCTGAAAGACACCCTCGCGGCCACATTGAGAGTAGTGTTTGTCTGCGGAATAATGAGAGTGCAAGGGTCTGTGGTATTGATATGGTTGTATGTAGCACTATTTGTCATCAGGGGGCGTAGCTCAGATGGTAGAGCGCTCGCTTAGCATGCGAGAGGTACTGGGATCGATACCCAGCGCCTCCAGAATTTTTAACACACCAACATGTCCACACTGCCATGCAAGTGGAATAATTCACAGCCAGCGAATGTGTCAAGGCAGATACGAGCGAACGATTAGCAGCCACAATTGGCAAGCGTACTGTTACGCGCAAGAAGCACCCTCCTCCCACCGCTACACTGAATTTAGAAACAGTACAAGTCCTCCCTTAAGATTCTCAAACCTATGTCGGAAAGATCTGCCTTGCGCCGAGTTCACAAAAATCCCACTGCACATTCCCATTCTTTACGTGCAGTCGGCTGCTACTGGTGTTGCTAGTTGTGACTGCTGATGACAGATGCCGTAGCAATCAATTCATGGAGTGAGTTGTATGTTTTGCGATACTCTGTCTCTGACAAGCAAGCAGAGGTGACATAGGCGCGAACACGGGAAGGTTGCAGCCCCTCGCTGCCTGCAGACACCGAGCAGCCACACTAGGTGGGCGGCCTAAGCCGTAGGCGAAATGTGCTCACTCGCTTGGGCGCGACGTCAAGCTCTAAATAAGGCTGTCACTAGCGTGAGCGTCGTGTAAAGTCGGAAAAGTCGTCTGCATTGGTGAGTGCCATGTTTGGGGAACGTTTCGTAGTTTGCGCAGTGCAATGGAGACGCGGAAACGTGTTGTGGCCCAGTCTTTTGCAGTTGGACGACAAGAGTGGTACACAGTAGTAAAGTGCGAGGCAGTGAGTTGGCATGAACAGTCGAGTGCACAATGGGGCTTCAGATGTGCTTGTTACCTGAGGCGCGGTGTGATTGCCGACAAGGAGTGAAAACGGAGCAATTTGTGACTGTCCTTTCGAGAAATGGCTCTGAGCACTATGGGTCTCAACTGCTGTGGTCATCAGTCGACAGTCCTTTCAATTTAAGACGTTAAATACAGACGGAATTTGTAGTCGTAACACCAGAACATCGAAACTACTTGGAACTCATGTGTATATGAACGTGACCGCGCCTTTGTACACTGGTCCCTTCACCCCTACAAACCAACCAACCATCAGGTCCGTGCACTTCAGAGTAGCAAAGAAAGGAAAACAGCGCAGCTCTGTTGCGCTTGGGGGCGTAGCTCAGTTGGTAGAGCGTTCGCTTTGCATGTGAAAGGTCCCGGGTTCAAGCCCCGGCGCCTCCATGTTTTGTGGACAGTGCATGGTAAGTGTTGGTCGCGGCGAGCCTAAAGACACGCAAGATGTTGCAAAGCCAGCGTCACAGACTCATATGATGTATACTGACGTAAGGAGAGCAAGACGTAAATGTGAGGACCGGCTGTTGTCGAGGTGTCATCGACTGCAAATCTGTCTTAGGTATAACGGCCTAACCTCAATGAAGTCTAGAGAGTGGACAACACGTCCGTCTTACTCAGAGTGGTGGCCGAACGCTATTTTCGACGTTGTGCGTGCCACTTTAATTTTGGCCAACTACGATTCGATACAGAATGCAGAAAACCTGAAAGACACCCTCGCGGCCACATTGAGAGTAGTGTTTGTCTGCGGAATAATGAGAGTGCAAGGGTCTGTGGTATTGATATGGTTGTATGTAGCACTATTTGTCATCAGGGGGCGTAGCTCAGATGGTAGAGCGCTCGCTTAGCATGCGAGAGGTACTGGGATCGATACCCAGCGCCTCCAGAATTTTTAACACACCAACATGTCCACACTGCCATGCAAGTGGAATAATTCACAGCCAGCGAATGTGTCAAGGCAGATACGAGCGAACGATTAGCAGCCACAATTGGCAAGCGTACTGTTACGCGCAAGAAGCACCCTCCTCCCACCGCTACACTGAATTTAGAAACAGTACAAGTCCTCCCTTAAGATTCTCAAACCTATGTCGGAAAGATCTGCCTTGCGCCGAGTTCACAAAAATCCCACTGCACATTCCCATTCTTTACGTGCAGTCGGCTGCTACTGGTGTTGCTAGTTGTGACTGCTGATGACAGATGCCGTAGCAATCAATTCATGGAGTGAGTTGTATGTTTTGCGATACTCTGTCTCTGACAAGCAAGCAGAGGTGACATAGGCGCGAACACGGGAAGGTTGCAGCCCCTCGCTGCCTGCAGACACCGAGCAGCCACACTAGGTGGGCGGCCTAAGCCGTAGGCGAAATGTGCTCACTCGCTTGGGCGCGACGTCAAGCTCTAAATAAGGCTGTCACTAGCGTGAGCGTTGCGTGAGCGTCGTGTAAAGTCGGAAAAGTCGTCTGCATTGGTGAGTGCCATGTTTGGGGAGCGTTTCGTAGTTTGCGCAGTGCAATGGAGACGCGGAAACGTGTTGTGGCCCAGTCTTTTGCAGTTGGACGACAAGAGTGGTACACAGTAGTAAAGTGCGAGGCAGTGAGTTGGCATGAACAGTCGAGTGCACAATGGGGCTTCAGATGTGCTTGTTACCTGAGGCGCGGTGTGATTGCCGACAAGGAGTGAAAACGGAGCAATTTGTGACTGTCCTTTCGAGAAATGGCTCTGAGCACTATGGGTCTCAACTGCTGTGGTCATCAGTCGACAGTCCTTTCAATTTAAGACGTTAAATACAGACGGAATTTGTAGTCGTAACACCAGAACATCGAAACTACTTGGAACTCATGTGTATATGAACGTGACCGCGCCTTTGTACACTGGTCCCTTCACCCCTACAAACCAACCAACCATCAGGTCCGTGCACTTCAGAGTAGCAAAGAAAGGAAAACAGCGCAGCTCTGTTGCGCTTGGGGGCGTAGCTCAGTTGGTAGAGCGTTCGCTTTGCATGTGAAAGGTCCCGGGTTCAAGCCCCGGCGCCTCCATGTTTTGTGGACAGTGCATGGTAAGTGTTGGTCGCGGCGAGCCTAAAGACACGCAAGATGTTGCAAAGCCAGCGTCACAGACTCATATGATGTATACTGACGTAAGGAGAGCAAGACGTAAATGTGAGGACCGGCTGTTGTCGAGGTGTCATCGACTGCAAATCTGTCTTAGGTATAACGGCCTAACCTCAATGAAGTCTAGAGAGTGGACAACACGTCCGTCTTACTCAGAGTGGTGGCCGAACGCTATTTTCGACGTTGTGCGTGCCACTTTAATTTTGGCCAACTACGATTCGATACAGAATGCAGAAAACCTGAAAGACACCCTCGCGGCCACATTGAGAGTAGTGTTTGTCTGCGGAATAATGAGAGTGCAAGGGTCTGTGGTATTGATATGGTTGTATGTAGCACTATTTGTCATCAGGGGGCGTAGCTCAGATGGTAGAGCGCTCGCTTAGCATGCGAGAGGTACTGGGATCGATACCCAGCGCCTCCAGAATTTTTAACACACCAACATGTCCACACTGCCATGCAAGTGGAATAATTCACAGCCAGCGAATGTGTCAAGGCAGATACGAGCGAACGATTAGCAGCCACAATTGGCAAGCGTACTGTTACGCGCAAGAAGCACCCTCCTCCCACCGCTACACTGAATTTAGAAACAGTACAAGTCCTCCCTTAAGATTCTCAAACCTATGTCGGAAAGATCTGCCTTGCGCCGAGTTCACAAAAATCCCACTGCACATTCCCATTCTTTACGTGCAGTCGGCTGCTACTGGTGTTGCTAGTTGTGACTGCTGATGACAGATGCCGTAGCAATCAATTCATGGAGTGAGTTGTATGTTTTGCGATACTCTGTCTCTGACAAGCAAGCAGAGGTGACATAGGCGCGAACACGGGAAGGTTGCAGCCCCTCGCTGCCTGCAGACACCGAGCAGCCACACTAGGTGGGCGGCCTAAGCCGTAGGCGAAATGTGCTCACTCGCTTGGGCGCGACGTCAAGCTCTAAATAAGGCTGTCACTAGCGTGAGCGTCGTGTAAAGTCGGAAAAGTCGTCTGCATTGGTGAGTGCCATGTTTGGGGAACGTTTCGTAGTTTGCGCAGTGCAATGGAGACGCGGAAACGTGTTGTGGCCCAGTCTTTTGCAGTTGGACGACAAGAGTGGTACACAGTAGTAAAGTGCGAGGCAGTGAGTTGGCATGAACAGTCGAGTGCACAATGGGGCTTCAGATGTGCTTGTTACCTGAGGCGCGGTGTGATTGCCGACAAGGAGTGAAAACGGAGCAATTTGTGACTGTCCTTTCGAGAAATGGCTCTGAGCACTATGGGTCTCAACTGCTGTGGTCATCAGTCGACAGTCCTTTCAATTTAAGACGTTAAATACAGACGGAATTTGTAGTCGTAACACCAGAACATCGAAACTACTTGGAACTCATGTGTATATGAACGTGACCGCGCCTTTGTACACTGGTCCCTTCACCCCTACAAACCAACCAACCATCAGGTCCGTGCACTTCAGAGTAGCAAAGAAAGGAAAACAGCGCAGCTCTGTTGCGCTTGGGGGCGTAGCTCAGTTGGTAGAGCGTTCGCTTTGCATGTGAAAGGTCCCGGGTTCAAGCCCCGGCGCCTCCATGTTTTGTGGACAGTGCATGGTAAGTGTTGGTCGCGGCGAGCCTAAAGACACGCAAGATGTTGCAAAGCCAGCGTCACAGACTCATATGATGTATACTGACGTAAGGAGAGCAAGACGTAAATGTGAGGACCGGCTGTTGTCGAGGTGTCATCGACTGCAAATCTGTCTTAGGTATAACGGCCTAACCTCAATGAAGTCTAGAGAGTGGACAACACGTCCGTCTTACTCAGAGTGGTGGCCGAACGCTATTTTCGACGTTGTGCGTGCCACTTTAATTTTGGCCAACTACGATTCGATACAGAATGCAGAAAACCTGAAAGACACCCTCGCGGCCACATTGAGAGTAGTGTTTGTCTGCGGAATAATGAGAGTGCAAGGGTCTGTGGTATTGATATGGTTGTATGTAGCACTATTTGTCATCAGGGGGCGTAGCTCAGATGGTAGAGCGCTCGCTTAGCATGCGAGAGGTACTGGGATCGATACCCAGCGCCTCCAGAATTTTTAACACACCAACATGTCCACACTGCCATGCAAGTGGAATAATTCACAGCCAGCGAATGTGTCAAGGCAGATACGAGCGAACGATTAGCAGCCACAATTGGCAAGCGTACTGTTACGCGCAAGAAGCACCCTCCTCCCACCGCTACACTGAATTTAGAAACAGTACAAGTCCTCCCTTAAGATTCTCAAACCTATGTCGGAAAGATCTGCCTTGCGCCGAGTTCACAAAAATCCCACTGCACATTCCCATTCTTTACGTGCAGTCGGCTGCTACTGGTGTTGCTAGTTGTGACTGCTGATGACAGATGCCGTAGCAATCAATTCATGGAGTGAGTTGTATGTTTTGCGATACTCTGTCTCTGACAAGCAAGCAGAGGTGACATAGGCGCGAACACGGGAAGGTTGCAGCCCCTCGCTGCCTGCAGACACCGAGCAGCCACACTAGGTGGGCGGCCTAAGCCGTAGGCGAAATGTGCTCACTCGCTTGGGCGCGACGTCAAGCTCTAAATAAGGCTGTCACTAGCGTGAGCGTTGCGTGAGCGTCGTGTAAAGTCGGAAAAGTCGTCTGCATTGGTGAGTGCCATGTTTGGGGAGCGTTTCGTAGTTTGCGCAGTGCAATGGAGACGCGGAAACGTGTTGTGGCCCAGTCTTTTGCAGTTGGACGACAAGAGTGGTACACAGTAGTAAAGTGCGAGGCAGTGAGTTGGCATGAACAGTCGAGTGCACAATGGGGCTTCAGATGTGCTTGTTACCTGAGGCGCGGTGTGATTGCCGACAAGGAGTGAAAACGGAGCAATTTGTGACTGTCCTTTCGAGAAATGGCTCTGAGCACTATGGGTCTCAACTGCTGTGGTCATCAGTCGACAGTCCTTTCAATTTAAGACGTTAAATACAGACGGAATTTGTAGTCGTAACACCAGAACATCGAAACTACTTGGAACTCATGTGTATATGAACGTGACCGCGCCTTTGTACACTGGTCCCTTCACCCCTACAAACCAACCAACCATCAGGTCCGTGCACTTCAGAGTAGCAAAGAAAGGAAAACAGCGCAGCTCTGTTGCGCTTGGGGGCGTAGCTCAGTTGGTAGAGCGTTCGCTTTGCATGTGAAAGGTCCCGGGTTCAAGCCCCGGCGCCTCCATGTTTTGTGGACAGTGCATGGTAAGTGTTGGTCGCGGCGAGCCGAAAGACACGCAAGATGTTGCAAAGCCAGCGTCACAGACTCATATGATGTATACTGACGTAAGGAGAGCAAGACGTAAATGTGAGGACCGGCTGTTGTCGAGGTGTCATCGACTGCAAATCTGTCTTAGGTATAACGGCCTAACCTCAATGAAGTCTAGAGAGTGGACAACACGTCCGTCTTACTCAGAGTGGTGGCCGAACGCTATTTTCGACGTTGTGCGTGCCACTTTAATTTTGGCCAACTACGATTCGATACAGAATGCAGAAAACCTGAAAGACACCCTCGCGGCCACATTGAGAGTAGTGTTTGTCTGCGGAATAATGAGAGTGCAAGGGTCTGTGGTATTGATATGGTTGTATGTAGCACTATTTGTCATCAGGGGGCGTAGCTCAGATGGTAGAGCGCTCGCTTAGCATGCGAGAGGTACTGGGATCGATACCCAGCGCCTCCAGAATTTTTAACACACCAACATGTCCACACTGCCATGCAAGTGGAATAATTCACAGCCAGCGAATGTGTCAAGGCAGATACGAGCGAACGATTAGCAGCCACAATTGGCAAGCGTACTGTTACGCGCAAGAAGCACCCTCCTCCCACCGCTACACTGAATTTAGAAACAGTACAAGTCCTCCCTTAAGATTCTCAAACCTATGTCGGAAAGATCTGCCTTGCGCCGAGTTCACAAAAATCCCACTGCACATTCCCATTCTTTACGTGCAGTCGGCTGCTACTGGTGTTGCTAGTTGTGACTGCTGATGACAGATGCCGTAGCAATCAATTCATGGAGTGAGTTGTATGTTTTGCGATACTCTGTCTCTGACAAGCAAGCAGAGGTGACATAGGCGCGAACACGGGAAGGTTGCAGCCCCTCGCTGCCTGCAGACACCGAGCAGCCACACTAGGTGGGCGGCCTAAGCCGTAGGCGAAATGTGCTCACTCGCTTGGGCGCGACGTCAAGCTCTAAATAAGGCTGTCACTAGCGTGAGCGTCGTGTAAAGTCGGAAAAGTCGTCTGCATTGGTGAGTGCCATGTTTGGGGAACGTTTCGTAGTTTGCGCAGTGCAATGGAGACGCGGAAACGTGTTGTGGCCCAGTCTTTTGCAGTTGGACGACAAGAGTGGTACACAGTAGTAAAGTGCGAGGCAGTGAGTTGGCATGAACAGTCGAGTGCACAATGGGGCTTCAGATGTGCTTGTTACCTGAGGCGCGGTGTGATTGCCGACAAGGAGTGAAAACGGAGCAATTTGTGACTGTCCTTTCGAGAAATGGCTCTGAGCACTATGGGTCTCAACTGCTGTGGTCATCAGTCGACAGTCCTTTCAATTTAAGACGTTAAATACAGACGGAATTTGTAGTCGTAACACCAGAACATCGAAACTACTTGGAACTCATGTGTATATGAACGTGACCGCGCCTTTGTACACTGGTCCCTTCACCCCTACAAACCAACCAACCATCAGGTCCGTGCACTTCAGAGTAGCAAAGAAAGGAAAACAGCGCAGCTCTGTTGCGCTTGGGGGCGTAGCTCAGTTGGTAGAGCGTTCGCTTTGCATGTGAAAGGTCCCGGGTTCAAGCCCCGGCGCCTCCATGTTTTGTGGACAGTGCATGGTAAGTGTTGGTCGCGGCGAGCCTAAAGACACGCAAGATGTTGCAAAGCCAGCGTCACAGACTCATATGATGTATACTGACGTAAGGAGAGCAAGACGTAAATGTGAGGACCGGCTGTTGTCGAGGTGTCATCGACTGCAAATCTGTCTTAGGTATAACGGCCTAACCTCAATGAAGTCTAGAGAGTGGACAACACGTCCGTCTTACTCAGAGTGGTGGCCGAACGCTATTTTCGACGTTGTGCGTGCCACTTTAATTTTGGCCAACTACGATTCGATACAGAATGCAGAAAACCTGAAAGACACCCTCGCGGCCACATTGAGAGTAGTGTTTGTCTGCGGAATAATGAGAGTGCAAGGGTCTGTGGTATTGATATGGTTGTATGTAGCACTATTTGTCATCAGGGGGCGTAGCTCAGATGGTAGAGCGCTCGCTTAGCATGCGAGAGGTACTGGGATCGATACCCAGCGCCTCCAGAATTTTTAACACACCAACATGTCCACACTGCCATGCAAGTGGAATAATTCACAGCCAGCGAATGTGTCAAGGCAGATACGAGCGAACGATTAGCAGCCACAATTGGCAAGCGTACTGTTACGCGCAAGAAGCACCCTCCTCCCACCGCTACACTGAATTTAGAAACAGTACAAGTCCTCCCTTAAGATTCTCAAACCTATGTCGGAAAGATCTGCCTTGCGCCGAGTTCACAAAAATCCCACTGCACATTCCCATTCTTTACGTGCAGTCGGCTGCTACTGGTGTTGCTAGTTGTGACTGCTGATGACAGATGCCGTAGCAATCAATTCATGGAGTGAGTTGTATGTTTTGCGATACTCTGTCTCTGACAAGCAAGCAGAGGTGACATAGGCGCGAACACGGGAAGGTTGCAGCCCCTCGCTGCCTGCAGACACCGAGCAGCCACACTAGGTGGGCGGCCTAAGCCGTAGGCGAAATGTGCTCACTCGCTTGGGCGCGACGTCAAGCTCTAAATAAGGCTGTCACTAGCGTGAGCGTTGCGTGAGCGTCGTGTAAAGTCGGAAAAGTCGTCTGCATTGGTGAGTGCCATGTTTGGGGAGCGTTTCGTAGTTTGCGCAGTGCAATGGAGACGCGGAAACGTGTTGTGGCCCAGTCTTTTGCAGTTGGACGACAAGAGTGGTACACAGTAGTAAAGTGCGAGGCAGTGAGTTGGCATGAACAGTCGAGTGCACAATGGGGCTTCAGATGTGCTTGTTACCTGAGGCGCGGTGTGATTGCCGACAAGGAGTGAAAACGGAGCAATTTGTGACTGTCCTTTCGAGAAATGGCTCTGAGCACTATGGGTCTCAACTGCTGTGGTCATCAGTCGACAGTCCTTTCAATTTAAGACGTTAAATACAGACGGAATTTGTAGTCGTAACACCAGAACATCGAAACTACTTGGAACTCATGTGTATATGAACGTGACCGCGCCTTTGTACACTGGTCCCTTCACCCCTACAAACCAACCAACCATCAGGTCCGTGCACTTCAGAGTAGCAAAGAAAGGAAAACAGCGCAGCTCTGTTGCGCTTGGGGGCGTAGCTCAGTTGGTAGAGCGTTCGCTTTGCATGTGAAAGGTCCCGGGTTCAAGCCCCGGCGCCTCCATGTTTTGTGGACAGTGCATGGTAAGTGTTGGTCGCGGCGAGCCTAAAGACACGCAAGATGTTGCAAAGCCAGCGTCACAGACTCATATGATGTATACTGACGTAAGGAGAGCAAGACGTAAATGTGAGGACCGGCTGTTGTCGAGGTGTCATCGACTGCAAATCTGTCTTAGGTATAACGGCCTAACCTCAATGAAGTCTAGAGAGTGGACAACACGTCCGTCTTACTCAGAGTGGTGGCCGAACGCTATTTTCGACGTTGTGCGTGCCACTTTAATTTTGGCCAACTACGATTCGATACAGAATGCAGAAAACCTGAAAGACACCCTCGCGGCCACATTGAGAGTAGTGTTTGTCTGCGGAATAATGAGAGTGCAAGGGTCTGTGGTATTGATATGGTTGTATGTAGCACTATTTGTCATCAGGGGGCGTAGCTCAGATGGTAGAGCGCTCGCTTAGCATGCGAGAGGTACTGGGATCGATACCCAGCGCCTCCAGAATTTTTAACACACCAACATGTCCACACTGCCATGCAAGTGGAATAATTCACAGCCAGCGAATGTGTCAAGGCAGATACGAGCGAACGATTAGCAGCCACAATTGGCAAGCGTACTGTTACGCGCAAGAAGCACCCTCCTCCCACCGCTACACTGAATTTAGAAACAGTACAAGTCCTCCCTTAAGATTCTCAAACCTATGTCGGAAAGATCTGCCTTGCGCCGAGTTCACAAAAATCTGACTGCACATTCCCATTCTTTACGTGCAGTCGGCTGCTACTGGTGTTGCTAGTTGTGACTGCTGATGACAGATGCCGTAGCAATCAATTCATGGAGTGAGTTGTATGTTTTGCGATACTCTGTCTCTGACAAGCAAGCAGAGGTGACATAGGCGCGAACACGGGAAGGTTGCAGCCCCTCGCTGCCTGCAGACACCGAGCAGCCACACTAGGTGGGCGGCCTAAGCCGTAGGCGAAATGTGCTCACTCGCTTGGGCGCGACGTCAAGCTCTAAATAAGGCTGTCACTAGCGTGAGCGTCGTGTAAAGTCGGAAAAGTCGTCTGCATTGGTGAGTGCCATGTTTGGGGAGCGTTTCGTAGTTTGCGCAGTGCAATGGAGACGCGGAAACGTGTTGTGGCCCAGTCTTTTGCAGTTGGACGACAAGAGTGGTACACAGTAGTAAAGTGCGAGGCAGTGAGTTGGCATGAACAGTCGAGTGCACAATGGGGCTTCAGATGTGCTTGTTACCTGAGGCGCGGTGTGATTGCCGACAAGGAGTGAAAACGGAGCAATTTGTGACTGTCCTTTCGAGAAATGGCTCTGAGCACTATGGGTCTCAACTGCTGTGGTCATCAGTCGACAGTCCTTTCAATTTAAGACGTTAAATACAGACGGAATTTGTAGTCGTAACACCAGAACATCGAAACTACTTGGAACTCATGTGTATATGAACGTGACCGCGCCTTTGTACACTGGTCCCTTCACCCCTACAAACCAACCAACCATCAGGTCCGTGCACTTCAGAGTAGCAAAGAAAGGAAAACAGCGCAGCTCTGTTGCGCTTGGGGGCGTAGCTCAGTTGGTAGAGCGTTCGCTTTGCATGTGAAAGGTCCCGGGTTCAAGCCCCGGCGCCTCCATGTTTTGTGGACAGTGCATGGTAAGTGTTGGTCGCGGCGAGCCTAAAGACACGCAAGATGTTGCAAAGCCAGCGTCACAGACTCATATGATGTATACTGACGTAAGGAGAGCAAGACGTAAATGTGAGGACCGGCTGTTGTCGAGGTGTCATCGACTGCAAATCTGTCTTAGGTATAACGGCCTAACCTCAATGAAGTCTAGAGAGTGGACAACACGTCCGTCTTACTCAGAGTGGTGGCCGAACGCTATTTTCGACGTTGTGCGTGCCACTTTAATTTTGGCCAACTACGATTCGATACAGAATGCAGAAAACCTGAAAGACACCCTCGCGGCCACATTGAGAGTAGTGTTTGTCTGCGGAATAATGAGAGTGCAAGGGTCTGTGGTATTGATATGGTTGTATGTAGCACTATTTGTCATCAGGGGGCGTAGCTCAGATGGTAGAGCGCTCGCTTAGCATGCGAGAGGTACTGGGATCGATACCCAGCGCCTCCAGAATTTTTAACACACCAACATGTCCACACTGCCATGCAAGTGGAATAATTCACAGCCAGCGAATGTGTCAAGGCAGATACGAGCGAACGATTAGCAGCCACAATTGGCAAGCGTACTGTTACGCGCAAGAAGCACCCTCCTCCCACCGCTACACTGAATTTAGAAACAGTACAAGTCCTCCCTTAAGATTCTCAAACCTATGTCGGAAAGATCTGCCTTGCGCCGAGTTCACAAAAATCCCACTGCACATTCCCATTCTTTACGTGCAGTCGGCTGCTACTGGTGTTGCTAGTTGTGACTGCTGATGACAGATGCCGTAGCAATCAATTCATGGAGTGAGTTGTATGTTTTGCGATACTCTGTCTCTGACAAGCAAGCAGAGGTGACATAGGCGCGAACACGGGAAGGTTGCAGCCCCTCGCTGCCTGCAGACACCGAGCAGCCACACTAGGTGGGCGGCCTAAGCCGTAGGCGAAATGTGCTCACTCGCTTGGGCGCGACGTCAAGCTCTAAATAAGGCTGTCACTAGCGTGAGCGTTGCGTGAGCGTCGTGTAAAGTCGGAAAAGTCGTCTGCATTGGTGAGTGCCATGTTTGGGGAGCGTTTCGTAGTTTGCGCAGTGCAATGGAGACGCGGAAACGTGTTGTGGCCCAGTCTTTTGCAGTTGGACGACAAGAGTGGTACACAGTAGTAAAGTGCGAGGCAGTGAGTTGGCATGAACAGTCGAGTGCACAATGGGGCTTCAGATGTGCGAACACGGGAAGGTTGCAGCCCCTCGCTGCCTGCAGACACCGAGCAGCCACACTAGGTGGGCGGCCTAAGCCGTAGGCGAAATGTGCTCACTCGCTTGGGCGCGACGTCAAGCTCTAAATAAGGCTGTCACTAGCGTGAGCGTTGCGTGAGCGTCGTGTAAAGTCGGAAAAGTCGTCTGCATTGGTGAGTGCCATGTTTGGGGAGCGTTTCGTAGTTTGCGCAGTGCAATGGAGACGCGGAAACGTGTTGTGGCCCAGTCTTTTGCAGTTGGACGACAAGAGTGGTACACAGTAGTAAAGTGCGAGGCAGTGAGTTGGCATGAACTGTCGAGTGCACAATGGGGCTTCAGATGTGCGAACACGGGAAGGTTGCAGCCCCTCGCTGCCTGCAGACACCGAGCAGCCACACTAGGTGGGCGGCCTAAGCCGTAGGCGAAATGTGCTCACTCGCTTGGGCGCGACGTCAAGCTCTAAATAAGGCTGTCACTAGCGTGAGCGTTGCGTGAGCGTCGTGTAAAGTCGGAAAAGTCGTCTGCATTGGTGAGTGCCATGTTTGGGGAGCGTTTCGTAGTTTGCGCAGTGCAATGGAGACGCGGAAACGTGTTGTGGCCCAGTCTTTTGCAGTTGGACGACAAGAGTGGTACACAGTAGTAAAGTGCGAGGCAGTGAGTTGGCATGAACAGTCGAGTGCACAATGGGGCTTCAGATGTGCTTGTTACCTGAGGCGCGGTGTGATTGCCGACAAGGAGTGAAAACGGAGCAATTTGTGACTGTCCTTTCGAGAAATGGCTCTGAGCACTATGGGTCTCAACTGCTGTGGTCATCAGTCGACAGTCCTTTCAATTTGAGACGTTAAATACAGACGGAATTTGTAGTCGTAACACCAGAACATCGAAACTACTTGGAACTCATGTGTATATGAACGTGACCACGCCTTTGTACACTGGTCCCTTCACCCCTACAAACCAACCAACCATCAGGTCCGTGCACTTCAGAGTAGCAAAGAAAGGAAAACAGCGCAGCTCTGTTGCGCTTGGGGGCGTAGCTCAGTTGGTAGAGCGTTCGCTTTGCATGTGAAAGGTCCCGGGTTCAAGCCCCGGCGCCTCCATGTTTTGTGGACAGTGCATGGTAAGTGTTGGTCGCGGCGAGCCTAAAGACACGCAAGATGTTGCAAAGCCTGCGTCACAGACTCATATGATGTATACTGACGTAAGGAGCGCTAGACGTAAATGTGAGGACCGGCTGTTGTCGAGGTGTCATCGACTGCAAATCTGTCTTAGGTATAACGGCCTAACCTCAATGAAGTCTAGAGAGTGGACAACACGTCCGTCTTACTCAGAGTGGTGGCCGAACGCTATTTTCGACGTTGTGCGTGCCACTTTAATTTTGGCCAACTACGATTCGATACAGAATGCAGAAAACCTGAAAGACACCCTCGCGGCCACATTGAGAGTAGTGTTTGTCTGCGGAATAATGAGAGTGCAAGGGTCTGTGGTATTGATATGGTTGTATGTAGCACTATTTGTCATCAGGGGGCGTAGCTCAGATGGTAGAGCGCTCGCTTAGCATGCGAGAGGTACTGGGATCGATACCCAGCGCCTCCAGAATTTTTAACACACCAACATGTCCACACTGCCATGCAAGTGGAATAATTCACAGCCAGCGAATGTGTCAAGGCAGATACGAGCGAACGATTAGCAGCCACAATTGGCAAGCGTACTGTTACGCGCAAGAAGCACCCTCCTCCCACCGCTACACTGAATTTAGAAACAGTACAAGTCCTCCCTTAAGATTCTCAAACCTATGTCGGAAAGATCTGCCTTGCGCCGAGTTCACAAAAATCCCACTGCACATTCCCATTCTTTACGTGCAGTCGGCTGCTACTGGTGTTGCTAGTTGTGACTGCTGATGACAGATGCCGTAGCAATCAATTCATGGAGTGAGTTGTATGTTTTGCGATACTCTGTCTCTGACAAGCAAGCAGAGGTGACATAGGCGCGAACACGGGAAGGTTGCAGCCCCTCGCTGCCTGCAGACACCGAGCAGCCACACTAGGTGGGCGGCCTAAGCCGTAGGCGAAATGTGCTCACTCGCTTGGGCGCGACGTCAAGCTCTAAATAAGGCTGTCACTAGCGTGAGCGTTGTGTGAGCGTCGTGTAAAGTCGGAAAAGTCGTCTGCATTGGTGAGTGCCATGTTTGGGGAGCGTTTCGTAGTTTGCGCAGTGCAATGGAGACGCGGAAACGTGTTGTGGCCCAGTCTTTTGCAGTTGGACGACAAGAGTGGTACACAGTAGTAAAGTGCGAGGCAGTGAGTTGGCATGAACAGTCGAGTGCACAATGGGGCTTCAGATGTGCGAACACGGGAAGGTTGCAGCCCCTCGCTGCCTGCAGACACCGAGCAGCCACACTAGGTGGGCGGCCTAAGCCGTAGGCGAAATGTGCTCACTCGCTTGGGCGCGACGTCAAGCTCTAAATAAGGCTGTCACTAGCGTGAGCGTTGCGTGAGCGTCGTGTAAAGTCGGAAAAGTCGTCTGCATTGGTGAGTGCCATGTTTGGGGAGCGTTTCGTAGTTTGCGCAGTGCAATGGAGACGCGGAAACGTGTTGTGGCCCAGTCTTTTGCAGTTGGACGACAAGAGTGGTACACAGTAGTAAAGTGCGAGGCAGTGAGTTGGCATGAACTGTCGAGTGCACAATGGGGCTTCAGATGTGCGAACACGGGAAGGTTGCAGCCCCTCGCTGCCTGCAGACACCGAGCAGCCACACTAGGTGGGCGGCCTAAGCCGTAGGCGAAATGTGCTCACTCGCTTGGGCGCGACGTCAAGCTCTAAATAAGGCTGTCACTAGCGTGAGCGTTGCGTGAGCGTCGTGTAAAGTCGGAAAAGTCGTCTGCATTGGTGAGTGCCATGTTTGGGGAGCGTTTCGTAGTTTGCGCAGTGCAATGGAGACGCGGAAACGTGTTGTGGCCCAGTCTTTTGCAGTTGGACGACAAGAGTGGTACACAGTAGTAAAGTGCGAGGCAGTGAGTTGGCATGAACAGTCGAGTGCACAATGGGGCTTCAGATGTGCTTGTTACCTGAGGCGCGGTGTGATTGCCGACAAGGAGTGAAAACGGAGCAATTTGTGACTGTCCTTTCGAGAAATGGCTCTGAGCACTATGGGTCTCAACTGCTGTGGTCATCAGTCGACAGTCCTTTCAATTTAAGACGTTAAATACAGACGGAATTTGTAGTCGTAACACCAGAACATCGAAAGTACTTGGAACTCATGTGTATATGAACGTGACCACGCCTTTGTACACTGGTCCCTTCACCCCTACAAACCAACCAACCATCAGGTCCGTGCACTTCAGAGTAGCAAAGAAAGGAAAACAGCGCAGCTCTGTTGCGCTTGGGGGCGTAGCTCAGTTGGTAGAGCGTTCGCTTTGCATGTGAAAGGTCCCGGGTTCAAGCCCCGGCGCCTCCATGTTTTGTGGACAGTGCATGGTAAGTGTTGGTCGCGGCGAGCCTAAAGACACGCAAGATGTTGCAAAGCCAGCGTCACAGACTCATATGATGTATACTGACGTAAGGAGCGCTAGACGTAAATGTGAGGACCGGCTGTTGTCGAGGTGTCATCGACTGCAAATCTGTCTTAGGTATAACGGCCTAACCTCAATGAAGTCTAGAGAGTGGACAACACGTCCGTCTTACTCAGAGTGGTGGCCGAACGCTATTTTCGACGTTGTGCGTGCCACTTTAATTTTGGCCAACTACGATTCGATACAGAATGCAGAAAACCTGAAAGACACCCTCGCGGCCACATTGAGAGTAGTGTTTGTCTGCGGAATAATGAGAGTGCAAGGGTCTGTGGTATTGATATGGTTGTATGTAGCACTATTTGTCATCAGGGGGCGTAGCTCAGATGGTAGAGCGCTCGCTTAGCATGCGAGAGGTACTGGGATCGATACCCAGCGCCTCCAGAATTTTTAACACACCAACATGTCCACACTGCCATGCAAGTGGAATAATTCACAGCCAGCGAATGTGTCAAGGCAGATACGAGCGAACGATTAGCAGCCACAATTGGCAAGCGTACTGTTACGCGCAAGAAGCACCCTCCTCCCACCGCTACACTGAATTTAGAAACAGTACAAGTCCTCCCTTAAGATTCTCAAACCTATGTCGGAAAGATCTGCCTTGCGCCGAGTTCACAAAAATCCCACTGCACATTCCCATTCTTTACGTGCAGTCGGCTGCTACTGGTGTTGCTAGTTGTGACTGCTGATGACAGATGCCGTAGCAATCAATTCATGGAGTGAGTTGTATGTTTTGCGATACTCTGTCTCTGACAAGCAAGCAGAGGTGACATAGGCGCGAACACGGGAAGGTTGCAGCCCCTCGCTGCCTGCAGACACCGAGCAGCCACACTAGGTGGGCGGCCTAAGCCGTAGGCGAAATGTGCTCACTCGCTTGGGCGCGACGTCAAGCTCTAAATAAGGCTGTCACTAGCGTGAGCGTCGTGTAAAGTCGGAAAAGTCGTCTGCATTGGTGAGTGCCATGTTTGGGGAGCGTTTCGTAGTTTGCGCAGTGCAATGGAGACGCGGAAACGTGTTGTGGCCCA
This sequence comes from Schistocerca cancellata, assembly GCF_023864275.1. Classification (NCBI taxonomy): domain Eukaryota; kingdom Metazoa; phylum Arthropoda; class Insecta; order Orthoptera; family Acrididae; genus Schistocerca; species Schistocerca cancellata. The sequence goes on from NW_026046882.1 coordinate 67,497, forward strand.
GTCTTTTGCAGTTGGACGACAAGAGTGGTACACAGTAGTAAAGTGCGAGGCAGTGAGTTGGCATGAACAGTCGAGTGCACAATGGGGCTTCAGATGTGCTTGTTACCTGAGGCGCGGTGTGATTGCCGACAAGGAGTGAAAACGGAGCAATTTGTGACTGTCCTTTCGAGAAATGGCTCTGAGCACTATGGGTCTCAACTGCTGTGGTCATCAGTCGACAGTCCTTTCAATTTAAGACGTTAAATACAGACGGAATTTGTAGTCGTAACACCAGAACATCGAAACTACTTGGAACTCATGTGTATATGAACGTGACCGCGCCTTTGTACACTGGTCCCTTCACCCCTACAAACCAACCAACCATCAGGTCCGTGCACTTCAGAGTAGCAAAGAAAGGAAAACAGCGCAGCTCTGTTGCGCTTGGGGGCGTAGCTCAGTTGGTAGAGCGTTCGCTTTGCATGTGAAAGGTCCCGGGTTCAAGCCCCGGCGCCTCCATGTTTTGTGGACAGTGCATGGTAAGTGTTGGTCGCGGCGAGCCTAAAGACACGCAAGATGTTGCAAAGCCAGCGTCACAGACTCATATGATGTATACTGACGTAAGGAGAGCAAGACGTAAATGTGAGGACCGGCTGTTGTCGAGGTGTCATCGACTGCAAATCTGTCTTAGGTATAACGGCCTAACCTCAATGAAGTCTAGAGAGTGGACAACACGTCCGTCTTACTCAGAGTGGTGGCCGAACGCTATTTTCGACGTTGTGCGTGCCACTTTAATTTTGGCCAACTACGATTCGATACAGAATGCAGAAAACCTGAAAGACACCCTCGCGGCCACATTGAGAGTAGTGTTTGTCTGCGGAATAATGAGAGTGCAAGGGTCTGTGGTATTGATATGGTTGTATGTAGCACTATTTGTCATCAGGGGGCGTAGCTCAGATGGTAGAGCGCTCGCTTAGCATGCGAGAGGTACTGGGATCGATACCCAGCGCCTCCAGAATTTTTAACACACCAACATGTCCACACTGCCATGCAAGTGGAATAATTCACAGCCAGCGAATGTGTCAAGGCAGATACGAGCGAACGATTAGCAGCCACAATTGGCAAGCGTACTGTTACGCGCAAGAAGCACCCTCCTCCCACCGCTACACTGAATTTAGAAACAGTACAAGTCCTCCCTTAAGATTCTCAAACCTATGTCGGAAAGATCTGCCTTGCGCCGAGTTCACAAAAATCCCACTGCACATTCCCATTCTTTACGTGCAGTCGGCTGCTACTGGTGTTGCTAGTTGTGACTGCTGATGACAGATGCCGTAGCAATCAATTCATGGAGTGAGTTGTATGTTTTGCGATACTCTGTCTCTGACAAGCAAGCAGAGGTGACATAGGCGCGAACACGGGAAGGTTGCAGCCCCTCGCTGCCTGCAGACACCGAGCAGCCACACTAGGTGGGCGGCCTAAGCCGTAGGCGAAATGTGCTCACTCGCTTGGGCGCGACGTCAAGCTCTAAATAAGGCTGTCACTAGCGTGAGCGTTGCGTGAGCGTCGTGTAAAGTCGGAAAAGTCGTCTGCATTGGTGAGTGCCATGTTTGGGGAGCGTTTCGTAGTTTGCGCAGTGCAATGGAGACGCGGAAACGTGTTGTGGCCCAGTCTTTTGCAGTTGGACGACAAGAGTGGTACACAGTAGTAAAGTGCGAGGCAGTGAGTTGGCATGAACTGTCGAGTGCACAATGGGGCTTCAGATGTGCGAACACGGGAAGGTTGCAGCCCCTCGCTGCCTGCAGACACCGAGCAGCCACACTAGGTGGGCGGCCTAAGCCGTAGGCGAAATGTGCTCACTCGCTTGGGCGCGACGTCAAGCTCTAAATAAGGCTGTCACTAGCGTGAGCGTTGCGTGAGCGTCGTGTAAAGTCGGAAAAGTCGTCTGCATTGGTGAGTGCCATGTTTGGGGAGCGTTTCGTAGTTTGCGCAGTGCAATGGAGACGCGGAAACGTGTTGTGGCCCAGTCTTTTGCAGTTGGACGACAAGAGTGGTACACAGTAGTAAAGTGCGAGGCAGTGAGTTGGCATGAACAGTCGAGTGCACAATGGGGCTTCAGATGTGCTTGTTACCTGAGGCGCGGTGTGATTGCCGACAAGGAGTGAAAACGGAGCAATTTGTGACTGTCCTTTCGAGAAATGGCTCTGAGCACTATGGGTCTCAACTGCTGTGGTCATCAGTCGACAGTCCTTTCAATTTAAGACGTTAAATACAGACGGAATTTGTAGTCGTAACACCAGAACATCGAAACTACTTGGAACTCATGTGTATATGAACGTGACCACGCCTTTGTACACTGGTCCCTTCACCCCTACAAACCAACCAACCATCAGGTCCGTGCACTTCAGAGTAGCAAAGAAAGGAAAACAGCGCAGCTCTGTTGCGCTTGGGGGCGTAGCTCAGTTGGTAGAGCGTTCGCTTTGCATGTGAAAGGTCCCGGGTTCAAGCCCCGGCGCCTCCATGTTTTGTGGACAGTGCATGGTAAGTGTTGGTCGCGGCGAGCCTAAAGACACGCAAGATGTTGCAAAGCCAGCGTCACAGACTCATATGATGTATACTGACGTAAGGAGCGCTAGACGTAAATGTGAGGACCGGCTGTTGTCGAGGTGTCATCGACTGCAAATCTGTCTTAGGTATAACGGCCTAACCTCAATGAAGTCTAGAGAGTGGACAACACGTCCGTCTTACTCAGAGTGGTGGCCGAACGCTATTTTCGACGTTGTGCGTGCCACTTTAATTTTGGCCAACTACGATTCGATACAGAATGCCGAAAACCTGAAAGACACCCTCGCGGCCACATTGAGAGTAGTGTTTGTCTGCGGAATAATGAGAGTGCAAGGGTCTGTGGTATTGATATGGTTGTATGTAGCACTATTTGTCATCAGGGGGCGTAGCTCAGATGGTAGAGCGCTCGCTTAGCATGCGAGAGGTACTGGGATCGATACCCAGCGCCTCCAGAATTTTTAACACACCAACATGTCCACACTGCCATGCAAGTGGAATAATTCACAGCCAGCGAATGTGTCAAGGCAGATACGAGCGAACGATTAGCAGCCACAATTGGCAAGCGTACTGTTACGCGCAAGAAGCACCCTCCTCCCACCGCTACACTGAATTTAGAAACAGTACAAGTCCTCCCTTAAGATTCTCAAACCTATGTCGGAAAGATCTGCCTTGCGCCGAGTTCACAAAAATCCCACTGCACATTCCCATTCTTTACGTGCAGTCGGCTGCTACTGGTGTTGCTAGTTGTGACTGCTGATGACAGATGCCGTAGCAATCAATTCATGGAGTGAGTTGTATGTTTTGCGATACTCTGTCTCTGACAAGCAAGCAGAGGTGACATAGGCGCGAACACGGGAAGGTTGCAGCCCCTCGCTGCCTGCAGACACCGAGCAGCCACACTAGTTGGGCGGCCTAAGCCGTAGGCGAAATGTGCTCACTCGCTTGGGCGCGACGTCAAGCTCTAAATAAGGCTGTCACTAGCGTGAGCGTTGCGTGAGCGTCGTGTAAAGTCGGAAAAGTCGTCTGCATTGGTGAGTGCCATGTTTGGGGAGCGTTTCGTAGTTTGCGCAGTGCAATGGAGACGCGGAAACGTGTTGTGGCCCAGTCTTTTGCAGTTGGACGACAAGAGTGGTACACAGTAGTAAAGTGCGAGGCAGTGAGTTCGCATGAACAGTTGAGTGCACAATGGGGCTTCAGATGTGCGAACACGGGAAGGTTGCAGCCCCTCGCTGCCTGCAGACACCGAGCAGCCACACTAGGTGGGCGGCCTAAGCCGTAGGCGATATGTGCTCACTCGCTTGGGCGCGACGTCAAGCTCTAAATAAGGCTGTCACTAGCGTGAGCGTTGCGTGAGCGTCGTGTAAAGTCGGAAAAGTCGTCTGCATTGGTGAGTGCCATGTTTGGGGAGCGTTTCGTAGTTTGCGCAGTGCAATGGAGACGCGGAAACGTGTTGTGGCCCAGTCTTTTGCAGTTGGACGACAAGAGTGGTACACAGTAGTAAAGTGCGAGGCAGTGAGTTGGCATGAACTGTCGAGTGCACAATGGGGCTTCAGATGTGCGAACACGGGAAGGTTGCAGCCCCTCGCTGCCTGCAGACACCGAGCAGCCACACTAGGTGGGCGGCCTAAGCCGTAGGCGAAATGTGCTCACTCGCTTGGGCGCGACGTCAAGCTCTAAATAAGGCTGTCACTAGCGTGAGCGTTGCGTGAGCGTCGTGTAAAGTCGGAAAAGTCGTCTGCATTGGTGAGTGCCATGTTTGGGGAGCGTTTCGTAGTTTGCGCAGTGCAATGGAGACGCGGAAACGTGTTGTGGCCCAGTCTTTTGCAGTTGGACGACAAGAGTGGTACACAGTAGTAAAGTGCGAGGCAGTGAGTTGGCATGAACTGTCGAGTGCACAATGGGGCTTCAGATGTGCGAACACGGGAAGGTTGCAGCCCCTCGCTGCCTGCAGACACCGAGCAGCCACACTAGGTGGGCGGCCTAAGCCGTAGGCGAAATGTGCTCACTCGCTTGGGCGCGACGTCAAGCTCTAAATAAGGCTGTCACTAGCGTGAGCGTTGCGTGAGCGTCGTGTAAAGTCGGAAAAGTCGTCTGCATTGGTGAGTGCCATGTTTGGGGAGCGTTTCGTAGTTTGCGCAGTGCAATGGAGACGCGGAAACGTGTTGTGGCCCAGTCTTTTGCAGTTGGACGACAAGAGTGGTACACAGTAGTAAAGTGCGAGGCAGTGAGTTGGCATGAACAGTCGAGTGCACAATGGGGCTTCAGATGTGCTTGTTACCTGAGGCGCGGTGTGATTGCCGACAAGGAGTGAAAACGGAGCAATTTGTGACTGTCCTTTCGAGAAATGGCTCTGAGCACTATGGGTCTCAACTGCTGTGGTCATCAGTCGACAGTCCTTTCAATTTAAGACGTTAAATACAGACGGAATTTGTAGTCGTAACACCAGAACATCGAAACTACTTGGAACTCATGTGTATATGAACGTGACCACGCCTTTGTACACTGGTCCCTTCACCCCTACAAACCAACCAACCATCAGGTCCGTGCACTTCAGAGTAGCAAAGAAAGGAAAACAGCGCAGCTCTGTTGCGCTTGGGGGCGTAGCTCAGTTGGTAGAGCGTTCGCTTTGCATGTGAAAGGTCCCGGGTTCAAGCCCCGGCGCCTCCATGTTTTGTGGACAGTGCATGGTAAGTGTTGGTCGCGGCGAGCCTAAAGACACGCAAGATGTTGCAAAGCCAGCGTCACAGACTCATATGATGTATACTGACGTAAGGAGCGCTAGACGTAAATGTGAGGACCGGCTGTTGTCGAGGTGTCATCGACTGCAAATCTGTCTTAGGTATAACGGCCTAACCTCAATGAAGTCTAGAGAGTGGACAACACGTCCGTCTTACTCAGAGTGGTGGCCGAACGCTATTTTCGACGTTGTGCGTGCCACTTTAATTTTGGCCAACTACGATTCGATACAGAATGCAGAAAACCTGAAAGACACCCTCGCGGCCACATTGAGAGTAGTGTTTGTCTGCGGAATAATGAGAGTGCAAGGGTCTGTGGTATTGATATGGTTGTATGTAGCACTATTTGTCATCAGGGGGCGTAGCTCAGATGGTAGAGCGCTCGCTTAGCATGCGAGAGGTACTGGGATCGATACCCAGCGCCTCCAGAATTTTTAACACACCAACATGTCCACACTGCCATGCAAGTGGAATAATTCACAGCCAGCGAATGTGTCAAGGCAGATACGAGCGAACGATTAGCAGCCACAATTGGCAAGCGTACTGTTACGCGCAAGAAGCACCCTCCTCCCACCGCTACACTGAATTTAGAAACAGTACAAGTCCTCCCTTAAGATTCTCAAACCTATGTCGGAAAGATCTGCCTTGCGCCGAGTTCACAAAAATCCCACTGCACATTCCCATTCTTTACGTGCAGTCGGCTGCTACTGGTGTTGCTAGTTGTGACTGCTGATGACAGATGCCGTAGCAATCAATTCATGGAGTGAGTTGTATGTTTTGCGATACTCTGTCTCTGACAAGCAAGCAGAGGTGACATAGGCGCGAACACGGGAAGGTTGCAGCCCCTCGCTGCCTGCAGACACCGAGCAGCCACACTAGTTGGGCGGCCTAAGCCGTAGGCGAAATGTGCTCACTCGCTTGGGCGCGACGTCAAGCTCTAAATAAGGCTGTCACTAGCGTGAGCGTCGTGTAAAGTCGGAAAAGTCGTCTGCATTGGTGAGTGCCATGTTTGGGGAGCGTTTCGTAGTTTGCGCAGTGCAATGGAGACGCGGAAACGTGTTGTGGCCCAGTCTTTTGCAGTTGGACGACAAGAGTGGTACACAGTAGTAAAGTGCGAGGCAGTGAGTTGGCATGAACAGTCGAGTGCACAATGGGGCTTCAGATGTGCGAACACGGGAAGGTTGCAGCCCCTCGCTGCCTGCAGACACCGAGCAGCCACACTAGGTGGGCGGCCTAAGCCGTAGGCGATATGTGCTCACTCGCTTGGGCGCGACGTCAAGCTCTAAATAAGGCTGTCACTAGCGTGAGCGTTGCGTGAGCGTCGTGTAAAGTCGGAAAAGTCGTCTGCATTGGTGAGTGCCATGTTTGGGGAGCGTTTCGTAGTTTGCGCAGTGCAATGGAGACGCGGAAACGTGTTGTGGCCCAGTCTTTTGCAGTTGGACGACAAGAGTGGTACACAGTAGTAAAGTGCGAGGCAGTGAGTTGGCATGAACTGTCGAGTGCACAATGGGGCTTCAGATGTGCGAACACGGGAAGGTTGCAGCCCCTCGCTGCCTGCAGACACCGAGCAGCCACACTAGGTGGGCGGCCTAAGCCGTAGGCGAAATGTGCTCACTCGCTTGGGCGCGACGTCAAGCTCTAAATAAGGCTGTCACTAGCGTGAGCGTTGCGTGAGCGTCGTGTAAAGTCGGAAAAGTCGTCTGCATTGGTGAGTGCCATGTTTGGGGAGCGTTTCGTAGTTTGCGCAGTGCAATGGAGACGCGGAAACGTGTTGTGGCCCAGTCTTTTGCAGTTGGACGACAAGAGTGGTACACAGTAGTAAAGTGCGAGGCAGTGAGTTGGCATGAACTGTCGAGTGCACAATGGGGCTTCAGATGTGCGAACACGGGAAGGTTGCAGCCCCTCGCTGCCTGCAGACACCGAGCAGCCACACTAGGTGGGCGGCCTAAGCCGTAGGCGAAATGTGCTCACTCGCTTGGGCGCGACGTCAAGCTCTAAATAAGGCTGTCACTAGCGTGAGCGTTGCGTGAGCGTCGTGTAAAGTCGGAAAAGTCGTCTGCATTGGTGAGTGCCATGTTTGGGGAGCGTTTCGTAGTTTGCGCAGTGCAATGGAGACGCGGAAACGTGTTGTGGCCCAGTCTTTTGCAGTTGGACGACAAGAGTGGTACACAGTAGTAAAGTGCGAGGCAGTGAGTTGGCATGAACAGTCGAGTGCACAATGGGGCTTCAGATGTGCTTGTTACCTGAGGCGCGGTGTGATTGCCGACAAGGAGTGAAAACGGAGCAATTTGTGACTGTCCTTTCGAGAAATGGCTCTGAGCACTATGGGTCTCAACTGCTGTGGTCATCAGTCGACAGTCCTTTCAATTTAAGACGTTAAATACAGACGGAATTTGTAGTCGTAACACCAGAACATCGAAACTACTTGGAACTCATGTGCATATGAACGTGACCGCGCCTTTGTACACTGGTCCCTTCACCCCTACAAACCAACCAACCATCAGGTCCGTGCACTTCAGAGTAGCAAAGAAAGGAAAACAGCGCAGCTCTGTTGCGCTTGGGGGCGTAGCTCAGTTGGTAGAGCGTTCGCTTTGCATGTGAAAGGTCCCGGGTTCAAGCCCCGGCGCCTCCATGTTTTGTGGACAGTGCATGGTAAGTGTTGGTCGCGGCGAGCCTAAAGACACGCAAGATGTTGCAAAGCCAGCGTCACAGACTCATATGATGTATACTGACGTAAGGAGCGCTAGACGTAAATGTGAGGACCGGCTGTTGTCGAGGTGTCATCGACTGCAAATCTGTCTTAGGTATAACGGCCTAACCTCAATGAAGTCTAGAGAGTGGACAACACGTCCGTCTTACTCAGAGTGGTGGCCGAACGCTATTTTCGACGTTGTGCGTGCCACTTTAATTTTGGCCAACTACGATTCGATACAGAATGCAGAAAACCTGAAAGACACCCTCGCGGCCACATTGAGAGTAGTGTTTGTCTGCGGAATAATGAGAGTGCAAGGGTCTGTGGTATTGATATGGTTGTATGTAGCACTATTTGTCATCAGGGGGCGTAGCTCAGATGGTAGAGCGCTCGCTTAGCATGCGAGAGGTACTGGGATCGATACCCAGCGCCTCCAGAATTTTTAACACACCAACATGTCCACACTGCCATGCAAGTGGAATAATTCACAGCCAGCGAATGTGTCAAGGCAGATACAAGCGAACGATTAGCAGCCACAATTGGCAAGCGTACTGTTACGCGCAAGAAGCACCCTCCTCCCACCGCTACACTGAATTTAGAAACAGTACAAGTCCTCCCTTAAGATTCTCAAACCTATGTCGGAAAGATCTGCCTTGCGCCGAGTTCACAAAAATCCCACTGCACATTCCCATTCTTTACGTGCAGTCGGCTGCTACTGGTGTTGCTAGTTGTGACTGCTGATGACAGATGCCGTAGCAATCAATTCATGGAGTGAGTTGTATGTTTTGCGATACTCTGTCTCTGACAAGCAAGCAGAGGTGACATAGGCGCGAACACGGGAAGGTTGCAGCCCCTCGCTGCCTGCAGACACCGAGCAGCCACACTAGGTGGGCGGCCTAAGCCGTAGGCGAAATGTGCTCACTCGCTTGGGCGCGACGTCAAGCTCTAAATAAGGCTGTCACTAGCGTGAGCGTTGCGTGAGCGTCGTGTAAAGTCGGAAAAGTCGTCTGCATTGGTGAGTGCCATGTTTGGGGAGCGTTTCGTAGTTTGCGCAGTGCAATGGAGACGCGGAAACGTGTTGTGGCCCAGTCTTTTGCAGTTGGACGACAAGAGTGGTACACAGTAGTAAAGTGCGAGGCAGTGAGTTGGCATGAACTGTCGAGTGCACAATGGGGCTTCAGATGTGCGAACACGGGAAGGTTGCAGCCCCTCGCTGCCTGCAGACACCGAGCAGCCACACTAGGTGGGCGGCCTAAGCCGTAGGCGAAATGTGCTCACTCGCTTGGGCGCGACGTCAAGCTCTAAATAAGGCTGTCACTAGCGTGAGCGTTGCGTGAGCGTCGTGTAAAGTCGGAAAAGTCGTCTGCATTGGTGAGTGCCATGTTTGGGGAGCGTTTCGTAGTTTGCGCAGTGCAATGGAGACGCGGAAACGTGTTGTGGCCCAGTCTTTTGCAGTTGGACGACAAGAGTGGTACACAGTAGTAAAGTGCGAGGCAGTGAGTTGGCATGAACAGTCGAGTGCACAATGGGGCTTCAGATGTGCTTGTTACCTGAGGCGCGGTGTGATTGCCGACAAGGAGTGAAAACGGAGCAATTTGTGACTGTCCTTTCGAGAAATGGCTCTGAGCACTATGGGTCTCAACTGCTGTGGTCATCAGTCGACAGTCCTTTCAATTTAAGACGTTAAATACAGACGGAATTTGTAGTCGTAACACCAGAACATCGAAACTACTTGGAACTCATGTGTATATGAACGTGACCACGCCTTTGTACACTGGTCCCTTCACCCCTACAAACCAACCAACCATCAGGTCCGTGCACTTCAGAGTAGCAAAGAAAGGAAAACAGCGCAGCTCTGTTGCGCTTGGGGGCGTAGCTCAGTTGGTAGAGCGTTCGCTTTGCATGTGAAAGGTCCCGGGTTCAAGCCCCGGCGCCTCCATGTTTTGTGGACAGTGCATGGTAAGTGTTGGTCGCGGCGAGCCTAAAGACACGCAAGATGTTGCAAAGCCAGCGTCACAGACTCATATGATGTATACTGACGTAAGGAGCGCTAGACGTAAATGTGAGGACCGGCTGTTGTCGAGGTGTCATCGACTGCAAATCTGTCTTAGGTATAACGGCCTAACCTCAATGAAGTCTAGAGAGTGGACAACACGTCCGTCTTACTCAGAGTGGTGGCCGAACGCTATTTTCGACGTTGTGCGTGCCACTTTAATTTTGGCCAACTACGATTCGATACAGAATGCCGAAAACCTGAAAGACACCCTCGCGGCCACATTGAGAGTAGTGTTTGTCTGCGGAATAATGAGAGTGCAAGGGTCTGTGGTATTGATATGGTTGTATGTAGCACTATTTGTCATCAGGGGGCGTAGCTCAGATGGTAGAGCGCTCGCTTAGCATGCGAGAGGTACTGGGATCGATACCCAGCGCCTCCAGAATTTTTAACACACCAACATGTCCACACTGCCATGCAAGTGGAATAATTCACAGCCAGCGAATGTGTCAAGGCAGATACGAGCGAACGATTAGCAGCCACAATTGGCAAGCGTACTGTTACGCGCAAGAAGCACCCTCCTCCCACCGCTACACTGAATTTAGAAACAGTACAAGTCCTCCCTTAAGATTCTCAAACCTATGTCGGAAAGATCTGCCTTGCGCCGAGTTCACAAAAATCCCACTGCACATTCCCATTCTTTACGTGCAGTCGGCTGCTACTGGTGTTGCTAGTTGTGACTGCTGATGACAGATGCCGTAGCAATCAATTCATGGAGTGAGTTGTATGTTTTGCGATACTCTGTCTCTGACAAGCAAGCAGAGGTGACATAGGCGCGAACACGGGAAGGTTGCAGCCCCTCGCTGCCTGCAGACACCGAGCAGCCACACTAGTTGGGCGGCCTAAGCCGTAGGCGAAATGTGCTCACTCGCTTGGGCGCGACGTCAAGCTCTAAATAAGGCTGTCACTAGCGTGAGCGTTGCGTGAGCGTCGTGTAAAGTCGGAAAAGTCGTCTGCATTGGTGAGTGCCATGTTTGGGGAGCGTTTCGTAGTTTGCGCAGTGCAATGGAGACGCGGAAACGTGTTGTGGCCCAGTCTTTTGCAGTTGGACGACAAGAGTGGTACACAGTAGTAAAGTGCGAGGCAGTGAGTTCGCATGAACAGTTGAGTGCACAATGGGGCTTCAGATGTGCGAACACGGGAAGGTTGCAGCCCCTCGCTGCCTGCAGACACCGAGCAGCCACACTAGGTGGGCGGCCTAAGCCGTAGGCGATATGTGCTCACTCGCTTGGGCGCGACGTCAAGCTCTAAATAAGGCTGTCACTAGCGTGAGCGTTGCGTGAGCGTCGTGTAAAGTCGGAAAAGTCGTCTGCATTGGTGAGTGCCATGTTTGGGGAGCGTTTCGTAGTTTGCGCAGTGCAATGGAGACGCGGAAACGTGTTGTGGCCCAGTCTTTTGCAGTTGGACGACAAGAGTGGTACACAGTAGTAAAGTGCGAGGCAGTGAGTTGGCATGAACTGTCGAGTGCACAATGGGGCTTCAGATGTGCGAACACGGGAAGGTTGCAGCCCCTCGCTGCCTGCAGACACCGAGCAGCCACACTAGGTGGGCGGCCTAAGCCGTAGGCGAAATGTGCTCACTCGCTTGGGCGCGACGTCAAGCTCTAAATAAGGCTGTCACTAGCGTGAGCGTTGCGTGAGCGTCGTGTAAAGTCGGAAAAGTCGTCTGCATTGGTGAGTGCCATGTTTGGGGAGCGTTTCGTAGTTTGCGCAGTGCAATGGAGACGCGGAAACGTGTTGTGGCCCAGTCTTTTGCAGTTGGACGACAAGAGTGGTACACAGTAGTAAAGTGCGAGGCAGTGAGTTGGCATGAACTGTCGAGTGCACAATGGGGCTTCAGATGTGCGAACACGGGAAGGTTGCAGCCCCTCGCTGCCTGCAGACACCGAGCAGCCACACTAGGTGGGCGGCCTAAGCCGTAGGCGAAATGTGCTCACTCGCTTGGGCGCGACGTCAAGCTCTAAATAAGGCTGTCACTAGCGTGAGCGTTGCGTGAGCGTCGTGTAAAGTCGGAAAAGTCGTCTGCATTGGTGAGTGCCATGTTTGGGGAGCGTTTCGTAGTTTGCGCAGTGCAATGGAGACGCGGAAACGTGTTGTGGCCCAGTCTTTTGCAGTTGGACGACAAGAGTGGTACACAGTAGTAAAGTGCGAGGCAGTGAGTTGGCATGAACAGTCGAGTGCACAATGGGGCTTCAGATGTGCTTGTTACCTGAGGCGCGGTGTGATTGCCGACAAGGAGTGAAAACGGAGCAATTTGTGACTGTCCTTTCGAGAAATGGCTCTGAGCACTATGGGTCTCAACTGCTGTGGTCATCAGTCGACAGTCCTTTCAATTTAAGACGTTAAATACAGACGGAATTTGTAGTCGTAACACCAGAACATCGAAACTACTTGGAACTCATGTGTATATGAACGTGACCACGCCTTTGTACACTGGTCCCTTCACCCCTACAAACCAACCAACCATCAGGTCCGTGCACTTCAGAGTAGCAAAGAAAGGAAAACAGCGCAGCTCTGTTGCGCTTGGGGGCGTAGCTCAGTTGGTAGAGCGTTCGCTTTGCATGTGAAAGGTCCCGGGTTCAAGCCCCGGCGCCTCCATGTTTTGTGGACAGTGCATGGTAAGTGTTGGTCGCGGCGAGCCTAAAGACACGCAAGATGTTGCAAAGCCAGCGTCACAGACTCATATGATGTATACTGACGTAAGGAGCGCTAGACGTAAATGTGAGGACCGGCTGTTGTCGAGGTGTCATCGACTGCAAATCTGTCTTAGGTATAACGGCCTAACCTCAATGAAGTCTAGAGAGTGGACAACACGTCCGTCTTACTCAGAGTGGTGGCCGAACGCTATTTTCGACGTTGTGCGTGCCACTTTAATTTTGGCCAACTACGATTCGATACAGAATGCAGAAAACCTGAAAGACACCCTCGCGGCCACATTGAGAGTAGTGTTTGTCTGCGGAATAATGAGAGTGCAAGGGTCTGTGGTATTGATATGGTTGTATGTAGCACTATTTGTCATCAGGGGGCGTAGCTCAGATGGTAGAGCGCTCGCTTAGCATGCGAGAGGTACTGGGATCGATACCCAGCGCCTCCAGAATTTTTAACACACCAACATGTCCACACTGCCATGCAAGTGGAATAATTCACAGCCAGCGAATGTGTCAAGGCAGATACGAGCGAACGATTAGCAGCCACAATTGGCAAGCGTACTGTTACGCGCAAGAAGCACCCTCCTCCCACCGCTACACTGAATTTAGAAACAGTACAAGTCCTCCCTTAAGATTCTCAAACCTATGTCGGAAAGATCTGCCTTGCGCCGAGTTCACAAAAATCCCACTGCACATTCCCATTCTTTACGTGCAGTCGGCTGCTACTGGTGTTGCTAGTTGTGACTGCTGATGACAGATGCCGTAGCAATCAATTCATGGAGTGAGTTGTATGTTTTGCGATACTCTGTCTCTGACAAGCAAGCAGAGGTGACATAGGCGCGAACACGGGAAGGTTGCAGCCCCTCGCTGCCTGCAGACACCGAGCAGCCACACTAGTTGGGCGGCCTAAGCCGTAGGCGAAATGTGCTCACTCGCTTGGGCGCGACGTCAAGCTCTAAATAAGGCTGTCACTAGCGTGAGCGTCGTGTAAAGTCGGAAAAGTCGTCTGCATTGGTGAGTGCCATGTTTGGGGAGCGTTTCGTAGTTTGCGCAGTGCAATGGAGACGCGGAAACGTGTTGTGGCCCAGTCTTTTGCAGTTGGACGACAAGAGTGGTACACAGTAGTAAAGTGCGAGGCAGTGAGTTGGCATGAACAGTCGAGTGCACAATGGGGCTTCAGATGTGCGAACACGGGAAGGTTGCAGCCCCTCGCTGCCTGCAGACACCGAGCAGCCACACTAGGTGGGCGGCCTAAGCCGTAGGCGAAATGTGCTCACTCGCTTGGGCGCGACGTCAAGCTCTAAATAAGGCTGTCACTAGCGTGAGCGTTGCGTGAGCGTCGTGTAAAGTCGGAAAAGTCGTCTGCATTGGTGAGTGCCATGTTTGGGGAGCGTTTCGTAGTTTGCGCAGTGCAATGGAGACGCGGAAACGTGTTGTGGCCCAGTCTTTTGCAGTTGGACGACAAGAGTGGTACACAGTAGTAAAGTGCGAGGCAGTGAGTTGGCATGAACTGTCGAGTGCACAATGGGGCTTCAGATGTGCGAACACGGGAAGGTTGCAGCCCCTCGCTGCCTGCAGACACCGAGCAGCCACACTAGGTGGGCGGTCTAAGCCGTAGGCGAAATGTGCTCACTCGCTTGGGCGCGACGTCAAGCTCTAAATAAGGCTGTCACTAGCGTGAGCGTTGCGTGAGCGTCGTGTAAAGTCGGAAAAGTCGTCTGCATTGGTGAGTGCCATGTTTGGGGAGCGTTTCGTAGTTTGCGCAGTGCAATGGAGACGCGGAAACGTGTTGTGGCCCAGTCTTTTGCAGTTGGACGACAAGAGTGGTACACAGTAGTAAAGTGCGAGGCAGTGAGTTGGCATGAACTGTCGAGTGCACAATGGGGCTTCAGATGTGCGAACACGGGAAGGTTGCAGCCCCTCGCTGCCTGCAGACACCGAGCAGCCACACTAGGTGGGCGGCCTAAGCCGTAGGCGAAATGTGCTCACTCGCTTGGGCGCGACGTCAAGCTCTAAATAAGGCTGTCACTAGCGTGAGCGTTGCGTGAGCGTCGTGTAAAGTCGGAAAAGTCGTCTGCATTGGTGAGTGCCATGTTTGGGGAGCGTTTCGTAGTTTGCGCAGTGCAATGGAGACGCGGAAACGTGTTGTGGCCCAGTCTTTTGCAGTTGGACGACAAGAGTGGTACACAGTAGTAAAGTGCGAGGCAGTGAGTTGGCATGAACAGTCGAGTGCACAATGGGGCTTCAGATGTGCTTGTTACCTGAGGCGCGGTGTGATTGCCGACAAGGAGTGAAAACGGAGCAATTTGTGACTGTCCTTTCGAGAAATGGCTCTGAGCACTATGGGTCTCAACTGCTGTGGTCATCAGTCGACAGTCCTTTCAATTTAAGACGTTAAATACAGACGGAATTTGTAGTCGTAACACCAGAACATCGAAACTACTTGGAACTCATGTGCATATGAACGTGACCGCGCCTTTGTACACTGGTCCCTTCACCCCTACAAACCAACCAACCATCAGGTCCGTGCACTTCAGAGTAGCAAAGAAAGGAAAACAGCGCAGCTCTGTTGCGCTTGGGGGCGTAGCTCAGTTGGTAGAGCGTTCGCTTTGCATGTGAAAGGTCCCGGGTTCAAGCCCCGGCGCCTCCATGTTTTGTGGACAGTGCATGGTAAGTGTTGGTCGCGGCGAGCCTAAAGACACGCAAGATGTTGCAAAGCCAGCGTCACAGACTCATATGATGTATACTGACGTAAGGAGCGCTAGACGTAAATGTGAGGACCGGCTGTTGTCGAGGTGTCATCGACTGCAAATCTGTCTTAGGTATAACGGCCTAACCTCAATGAAGTCTAGAGAGTGGACAACACGTCCGTCTTACTCAGAGTGGTGGCCGAACGCTATTTTCGACGTTGTGCGTGCCACTTTAATTTTGGCCAACTACGATTCGATACAGAATGCAGAAAACCTGAAAGACACCCTCGCGGCCACATTGAGAGTAGTGTTTGTCTGCGGAATAATGAGAGTGCAAGGGTCTGTGGTATTGATATGGTTGTATGTAGCACTATTTGTCATCAGGGGGCGTAGCTCAGATGGTAGAGCGCTCGCTTAGCATGCGAGAGGTACTGGGATCGATACCCAGCGCCTCCAGAATTTTTAACACACCAACATGTCCACACTGCCATGCAAGTGGAATAATTCACAGCCAGCGAATGTGTCAAGGCAGATACAAGCGAACGATTAGCAGCCACAATTGGCAAGCGTACTGTTACGCGCAAGAAGCACCCTCCTCCCACCGCTACACTGAATTTAGAAACAGTACAAGTCCTCCCTTAAGATTCTCAAACCTATGTCGGAAAGATCTGCCTTGCGCCGAGTTCACAAAAATCCCACTGCACATTCCCATTCTTTACGTGCAGTCGGCTGCTACTGGTGTTGCTAGTTGTGACTGCTGATGACAGATGCCGTAGCAATCAATTCATGGAGTGAGTTGTATGTTTTGCGATACTCTGTCTCTGACAAGCAAGCAGAGGTGACATAGGCGCGAACACGGGAAGGTTGCAGCCCCTCGCTGCCTGCAGACACCGAGCAGCCACACTAGTTGGGCGGCCTAAGCCGAAGGCGAAATGTGCTCACTCGCTTGGGCGCGACGTCAAGCTCTAAATAAGGCTGTCACTAGCGTGAGCGTTGCGTGAGCGTCGTGTAAAGTCGGAAAAGTCGTCTGCATTGGTGAGTGCCATGTTTGGGGAGCGTTTCGTAGTTTGCGCAGTGCAATGGAGACGCGGAAACGTGTTGTGGCCCAGTCTTTTGCAGTTGGACGACAAGAGTGGTACACAGTAGTAAAGTGCGAGGCAGTGAGTTGGCATGAACAGTCGAGTGCACAATGGGGCTTCAGATGTGCGAACACGGGAAGGTTGCAGCCCCTCGCTGCCTGCAGACACCGAGCAGCCACACTAGGTGGGCGGCCTAAGCCGTAGGCGAAATGTGCTCACTCGCTTGGGCGCGACGTCAAGCTCTAAATAAGGCTGTCACTAGCGTGAGCGTTGCGTGAGCGTCGTGTAAAGTCGGAAAAGTCGTCTGCATTGGTGAGTGCCATGTTTGGGGAGCGTTTCGTAGTTTGCGCAGTGCAATGGAGACGCGGAAACGTGTTGTGGCCCAGTCTTTTGCAGTTGGACGACAAGAGTGGTACACAGTAGTAAAGTGCGAGGCAGTGAGTTGGCATGAACTGTCGAGTGCACAATGGGGCTTCAGATGTGCGAACACGGGAAGGTTGCAGCCCCTCGCTGCCTGCAGACACCGAGCAGCCACACTAGGTGGGCGGCCTAAGCCGTAGGCGAAATGTGCTCACTCGCTTGGGCGCGACGTCAAGCTCTAAATAAGGCTGTCACTAGCGTGAGCGTTGCGTGAGCGTCGTGTAAAGTCGGAAAAGTCGTCTGCATTGGTGAGTGCCATGTTTGGGGAGCGTTTCGTAGTTTGCGCAGTGCAATGGAGACGCGGAAACGTGTTGTGGCCCAGTCTTTTGCAGTTGGACGACAAGAGTGGTACACAGTAGTAAAGTGCGAGGCAGTGAGTTGGCATGAACTGTCGAGTGCACAATGGGGCTTCAGATGTGCGAACACGGGAAGGTTGCAGCCCCTCGCTGCCTGCAGACACCGAGCAGCCACACTAGGTGGGCGGCCTAAGCCGTAGGCGAAATGTGCTCACTCGCTTGGGCGCGACGTCAAGCTCTAAATAAGGCTGTCACTAGCGTGAGCGTTGCGTGAGCGTCGTGTAAAGTCGGAAAAGTCGTCTGCATTGGTGAGTGCCATGTTTGGGGAGCGTTTCGTAGTTTGCGCAGTGCAATGGAGACGCGGAAACGTGTTGTGGCCCAGTCTTTTGCAGTTGGACGACAAGAGTGGTACACAGTAGTAAAGTGCGAGGCAGTGAGTTGGCATGAACTGTCGAGTGCACAATGGGGCTTCAGATGTGCGAACACGGGAAGGTTGCAGCCCCTCGCTGCCTGCAGACACCGAGCAGCCACACTAGGTGGGCGGCCTAAGCCGTAGGCGAAATGTGCTCACTCGCTTGGGCGCGACGTCAAGCTCTAAATAAGGCTGTCACTAGCGTGAGCGTTGCGTGAGCGTCGTGTAAAGTCGGAAAAGTCGTCTGCATTGGTGAGTGCCATGTTTGGGGAGCGTTTCGTAGTTTGCGCAGTGCAATGGAGACGCGGAAACGTGTTGTGGCCCAGTCTTTTGCAGTTGGACGACAAGAGTGGTACACAGTAGTAAAGTGCGAGGCAGTGAGTTGGCATGAACAGTCGAGTGCACAATGGGGCTTCAGATGTGCTTGTTACCTGAGGCGCGGTGTGATTGCCGACAAGGAGTGAAAACGGAGCAATTTGTGACTGTCCTTTCGAGAAATGGCTCTGAGCACTATGGGTCTCAACTGCTGTGGTCATCAGTCGACAGTCCTTTCAATTTAAGACGTTAAATACAGACGGAATTTGTAGTCGTAACACCAGAACATCGAAACTACTTGGAACTCATGTGTATATGAACGTGACCGCGCCTTTGTACACTGGTCCCTTCACCCCTACAAACCAACCAACCATCAGGTCCGTGCACTTCAGAGTAGCAAAGAAAGGAAAACAGCGCAGCTCTGTTGCGCTTGGGGGCGTAGCTCAGTTGGTAGAGCGTTCGCTTTGCATGTGAAAGGTCCCGGGTTCAAGCCCCGGCGCCTCCATGTTTTGTGGACAGTGCATGGTAAGTGTTGGTCGCGGCGAGCCTAAAGACACGCAAGATGTTGCAAAGCCAGCGTCACAGACTCATATGATGTATACTGACGTAAGGAGAGCAAGACGTAAATGTGAGGACCGGCTGTTGTCGAGGTGTCATCGACTGCAAATCTGTCTTAGGTATAACGGCCTAACCTCAATGAAGTCTAGAGAGTGGACAACACGTCCGTCTTACTCAGAGTGGTGGCCGAACGCTATTTTCGACGTTGTGCGTGCCACTTTAATTTTGGCCAACTACGATTCGATACAGAATGCAGAAAACCTGAAAGACACCCTCGCGGCCACATTGAGAGTAGTGTTTGTCTGCGGAATAATGAGAGTGCAAGGGTCTGTGGTATTGATATGGTTGTATGTAGCACTATTTGTCATCAGGGGGCGTAGCTCAGATGGTAGAGCGCTCGCTTAGCATGCGAGAGGTACTGGGATCGATACCCAGCGCCTCCAGAATTTTTAACACACCAACATGTCCACACTGCCATGCAAGTGGAATAATTCACAGCCAGCGAATGTGTCAAGGCAGATACGAGCGAACGATTAGCAGCCACAGTTGGCAAACGTACTGTTACGCGCAAGAAGCACCCTCCTCCCACCGCTACACTGAATTTAGAAACAGTACAAGTCCTCCCTTAAGATTCTCAAACCTATGTCGGAAAGATCTGCCTTGCGCCGAGTTCACAAAAATCCCACTGCACATTCCCATTCTTTACGTGCAGTCGGCTGCTACTGGTGTTGCTAGTTGTGACTGCTGATGACAGATGCCGTAGCAATCAATTCATGGAGTGAGTTGTATGTTTTGCGATACTCTGCCTCTGACAAGCAAGCAGAGGTGACATAGGCGCGAACACGGGAAGGTTGCAGCCCCTCGCTGCCTGCAGACACCGAGCAGCCACACTAGGTGGGCGGCCTAAGCCGTAGGCGAAATGTGCTCACTCGCTTGGGCGCGACGTCAAGCTCTAAATAAGGCTGTCACTAGCGTGAGCGTTGCGTGAGCGTCGTGTAAAGTCGGAAAAGTCGTCTGCATTGGTGAGTGCCATGTTTGGGGAGCGTTTCGTAGTTTGCGCAGTGCAATGGAGACGCGGAAACGTGTTGTGGCCCAGTCTTTTGCAGTTGGACGACAAGAGTGGTACACAGTAGTAAAGTGCGAGGCAGTGAGTTGGCATGAACAGTCGAGTGCACAATGGGGCTTCAGATGTGCGAACACGGGAAGGTTGCAGCCCCTCGCTGCCTGCAGACACCGAGCAGCCACACTAGGTGGGCGGCCTAAGCCGTAGGCGAAATGTGCTCACTCGCTTGGGCGCGACGTCAAGCTCTAAATAAGGCTGTCACTAGCGTGAGCGTTGCGTGAGCGTCGTGTAAAGTCGGAAAAGTCGTCTGCATTGGTGAGTGCCATGTTTGGGGAGCGTTTCGTAGTTTGCGCAGTGCAATGGAGACGCCGAAACGTGTTGTGGCCCAGTCTTTTGCAGTTGGACGACAAGAGTGGTACACAGTAGTAAAGTGCGAGGCAGTGAGTTGGCATGAACTGTCGAGTGCACAATGGGGCTTCAGATGTGCGAACACGGGAAGGTTGCAGCCCCTCGCTGCCTGCAGACACCGAGCAGCCACACTAGGTGGGCGGCCTAAGCCGTAGGCGAAATGTGCTCACTCGCTTGGGCGCGACGTCAAGCTCTAAATAAGGCTGTCACTAGCGTGAGCGTTGCGTGAGCGTCGTGTAAAGTCGGAAAAGTCGTCTGCATTGGTGAGTGCCATGTTTGGGGAGCGTTTCGTAGTTTGCGCAGTGCAATGGAGACGCGGAAACGTGTTGTGGCCCAGTCTTTTGCAGTTGGACGACAAGAGTGGTACACAGTAGTAAAGTGCGAGGCAGTGAGTTGGCATGAACTGTCGAGTGCACAATGGGGCTTCAGATGTGCGAACACGGGAAGGTTGCAGCCCCTCGCTGCCTGCAGACACCGAGCAGCCACACTAGGTGGGCGGCCTAAGCCGTAGGCGAAATGTGCTCACTCGCTTGGGCGCGACGTCAAGCTCTAAATAAGGCTGTCACTAGCGTGAGCGTTGCGTGAGCGTCGTGTAAAGTCGGAAAAGTCGTCTGCATTGGTGAGTGCCATGTTTGGGGAGCGTTTCGTAGTTTGCGCAGTGCAATGGAGACGCGGAAACGTGTTGTGGCCCAGTCTTTTGCAGTTGGACGACAAGAGTGGTACACAGTAGTAAAGTGCGAGGCAGTGAGTTGGCATGAACTGTCGAGTGCACAATGGGGCTTCAGATGTGCGAACACGGGAAGGTTGCAGCCCCTCGCTGCCTGCAGACACCGAGCAGCCACACTAGGTGGGCGGCCTAAGCCGTAGGCGAAATGTGCTCACTCGCTTGGGCGCGACGTCAAGCTCTAAATAAGGCTGTCACTAGCGTGAGCGTTGCGTGAGCGTCGTGTAAAGTCGGAAAAGTCGTCTGCATTGGTGAGTGCCATGTTTGGGGAGCGTTTCGTAGTTTGCGCAGTGCAATGGAGACGCGGAAACGTGTTGTGGCCCAGTCTTTTGCAGTTGGACGACAAGAGTGGTACACAGTAGTAAAGTGCGAGGCAGTGAGTTGGCATGAACTGTCGAGTGCACAATGGGGCTTCAGATGTGCGAACACGGGAAGGTTGCAGCCCCTCGCTGCCTGCAGACACCGAGCAGCCACACTAGGTGGGCGGCCTAAGCCGTAGGCGAAATGTGCTCACTCGCTTGGGCGCGACGTCAAGCTCTAAATAAGGCTGTCACTAGCGTGAGCGTTGCGTGAGCGTCGTGTAAAGTCGGAAAAGTCGTCTGCATTGGTGAGTGCCATGTTTGGGGAGCGTTTCGTAGTTTGCGCAGTGCAATGGAGACGCGGAAACGTGTTGTGGCCCAGTCTTTTGCAGTTGGACGACAAGAGTGGTACACAGTAGTAAAGTGCGAGGCAGTGAGTTGGCATGAACTGTCGAGTGCACAATGGGGCTTCAGATGTGCGAACACGGGAAGGTTGCAGCCCCTCGCTGCCTGCAGACACCGAGCAGCCACACTAGGTGGGCGGCCTAAGCCGTAGGCGAAATGTGCTCACTCGCTTGGGCGCGACGTCAAGCTCTAAATAAGGCTGTCACTAGCGTGAGCGTTGCGTGAGCGTCGTGTAAAGTCGGAAAAGTCGTCTGCATTGGTGAGTGCCATGTTTGGGGAGCGTTTCGTAGTTTGCGCAGTGCAATGGAGACGCGGAAACGTGTTGTGGCCCAGTCTTTTGCAGTTGGACGACAAGAGTGGTACACAGTAGTAAAGTGCGAGGCAGTGAGTTGGCATGAACTGTCGAGTGCACAATGGGGCTTCAGATGTGCGAACACGGGAAGGTTGCAGCCCCTCGCTGCCTGCAGACACCGAGCAGCCACACTAGGTGGGCGGCCTAAGCCGTAGGCGAAATGTGCTCACTCGCTTGGGCGCGACGTCAAGCTCTAAATAAGGCTGTCACTAGCGTGAGCGTTGCGTGAGCGTCGTGTAAAGTCGGAAAAGTCGTCTGCATTGGTGAGTGCCATGTTTGGGGAGCGTTTCGTAGTTTGCGCAGTGCAATGGAGACGCGGAAACGTGTTGTGGCCCAGTCTTTTGCAGTTGGACGACAAGAGTGGTACACAGTAGTAAAGTGCGAGGCAGTGAGTTGGCATGAACAGTCGAGTGCACAATGGGGCTTCAGATGTGCTTGTTACCTGAGGCGCGGTGTGATTGCCGACAAGGAGTGAAAACGGAGCAATTTGTGACTGTCCTTTCGAGAAATGGCTCTGAGCACTATGGGTCTCAACTGCTGTGGTCATCAGTCGACAGTCCTTTCAATTTAAGACGTTAAATACAGACGGAATTTGTAGTCGTAACACCAGAACATCGAAACTACTTGGAACTCATGTGTATATGAACGTGACCGCGCCTTTGTACACTGGTCCCTTCACCCCTACAAACCAACCAACCATCAGGTCCGTGCACTTCAGAGTAGCAAAGAAAGGAAAACAGCGCAGCTCTGTTGCGCTTGGGGGCGTAGCTCAGTTGGTAGAGCGTTCGCTTTGCATGTGAAAGGTCCCGGGTTCAAGCCCCGGCGCCTCCATGTTTTGTGGACAGTGCATGGTAAGTGTTGGTCGCGGCGAGCCTAAAGACACGCAAGATGTTGCAAAGCCAGCGTCACAGACTCATATGATGTATACTGACGTAAGGAGAGCAAGACGTAAATGTGAGGACCGGCTGTTGTCGAGGTGTCATCGACTGCAAATCTGTCTTAGGTATAACGGCCTAACCTCAATGAAGTCTAGAGAGTGGACAACACGTCCGTCTTACTCAGAGTGGTGGCCGAACGCTATTTTCGACGTTGTGCGTGCCACTTTAATTTTGGCCAACTACGATTCGATACAGAATGCAGAAAACCTGAAAGACACCCTCGCGGCCACATTGAGAGTAGTGTTTGTCTGCGGAATAATGAGAGTGCAAGGGTCTGTGGTATTGATATGGTTGTATGTAGCACTATTTGTCATCAGGGGGCGTAGCTCAGATGGTAGAGCGCTCGCTTAGCATGCGAGAGGTACTGGGATCGATACCCAGCGCCTCCAGAATTTTTAACACACCAACATGTCCACACTGCCATGCAAGTGGAATAATTCACAGCCAGCGAATGTGTCAAGGCAGATACGAGCGAACGATTAGCAGCCACAGTTGGCAAACGTACTGTTACGCGCAAGAAGCACCCTCCTCCCACCGCTACACTGAATTTAGAAACAGTACAAGTCCTCCCTTAAGATTCTCAAACCTATGTCGGAAAGATCTGCCTTGCGCCGAGTTCACAAAAATCCCACTGCACATTCCCATTCTTTACGTGCAGTCGGCTGCTACTGGTGTTGCTAGTTGTGACTGCTGATGACAGATGCCGTAGCAATCAATTCATGGAGTGAGTTGTATGTTTTGCGATACTCTGCCTCTGACAAGCAAGCAGAGGTGACATAGGCGCGAACACGGGAAGGTTGCAGCCCCTCGCTGCCTGCAGACACCGAGCAGCCACACTAGGTGGGCGGCCTAAGCCGTAGGCGAAATGTGCTCACTCGCTTGGGCGCGACGTCAAGCTCTAAATAAGGCTGTCACTAGCGTGAGCGTTGCGTGAGCGTCGTGTAAAGTCGGAAAAGTCGTCTGCATTGGTGAGTGCCATGTTTGGGGAGCGTTTCGTAGTTTGCGCAGTGCAATGGAGACGCGGAAACGTGTTGTGGCCCAGTCTTTTGCAGTTGGACGACAAGAGTGGTACACAGTAGTAAAGTGCGAGGCAGTGAGTTGGCATGAACAGTCGAGTGCACAATGGGGCTTCAGATGTGCGAACACGGGAAGGTTGCAGCCCCTCGCTGCCTGCAGACACCGAGCAGCCACACTAGGTGGGCGGCCTAAGCCGTAGGCGAAATGTGCTCACTCGCTTGGGCGCGACGTCAAGCTCTAAATAAGGCTGTCACTAGCGTGAGCGTTGCGTGAGCGTCGTGTAAAGTCGGAAAAGTCGTCTGCATTGGTGAGTGCCATGTTTGGGGAGCGTTTCGTAGTTTGCGCAGTGCAATGGAGACGCCGAAACGTGTTGTGGCCCAGTCTTTTGCAGTTGGACGACAAGAGTGGTACACAGTAGTAAAGTGCGAGGCAGTGAGTTGGCATGAACTGTCGAGTGCACAATGGGGCTTCAGATGTGCGAACACGGGAAGGTTGCAGCCCCTCGCTGCCTGCAGACACCGAGCAGCCACACTAGGTGGGCGGCCTAAGCCGTAGGCGAAATGTGCTCACTCGCTTGGGCGCGACGTCAAGCTCTAAATAAGGCTGTCACTAGCGTGAGCGTTGCGTGAGCGTCGTGTAAAGTCGGAAAAGTCGTCTGCATTGGTGAGTGCCATGTTTGGGGAGCGTTTCGTAGTTTGCGCAGTGCAATGGAGACGCGGAAACGTGTTGTGGCCCAGTCTTTTGCAGTTGGACGACAAGAGTGGTACACAGTAGTAAAGTGCGAGGCAGTGAGTTGGCATGAACTGTCGAGTGCACAATGGGGCTTCAGATGTGCGAACACGGGAAGGTTGCAGCCCCTCGCTGCCTGCAGACACCGAGCAGCCACACTAGGTGGGCGGCCTAAGCCGTAGGCGAAATGTGCTCACTCGCTTGGGCGCGACGTCAAGCTCTAAATAAGGCTGTCACTAGCGTGAGCGTTGCGTGAGCGTCGTGTAAAGTCGGAAAAGTCGTCTGCATTGGTGAGTGCCATGTTTGGGGAGCGTTTCGTAGTTTGCGCAGTGCAATGGAGACGCGGAAACGTGTTGTGGCCCAGTCTTTTGCAGTTGGACGACAAGAGTGGTACACAGTAGTAAAGTGCGAGGCAGTGAGTTGGCATGAACTGTCGAGTGCACAATGGGGCTTCAGATGTGCGAACACGGGAAGGTTGCAGCCCCTCGCTGCCTGCAGACACCGAGCAGCCACACTAGGTGGGCGGCCTAAGCCGTAGGCGAAATGTGCTCACTCGCTTGGGCGCGACGTCAAGCTCTAAATAAGGCTGTCACTAGCGTGAGCGTTGCGTGAGCGTCGTGTAAAGTCGGAAAAGTCGTCTGCATTGGTGAGTGCCATGTTTGGGGAGCGTTTCGTAGTTTGCGCAGTGCAATGGAGACGCGGAAACGTGTTGTGGCCCAGTCTTTTGCAGTTGGACGACAAGAGTGGTACACAGTAGTAAAGTGCGAGGCAGTGAGTTGGCATGAACTGTCGAGTGCACAATGGGGCTTCAGATGTGCGAACACGGGAAGGTTGCAGCCCCTCGCTGCCTGCAGACACCGAGCAGCCACACTAGGTGGGCGGCCTAAGCCGTAGGCGAAATGTGCTCACTCGCTTGGGCGCGACGTCAAGCTCTAAATAAGGCTGTCACTAGCGTGAGCGTTGCGTGAGCGTCGTGTAAAGTCGGAAAAGTCGTCTGCATTGGTGAGTGCCATGTTTGGGGAGCGTTTCGTAGTTTGCGCAGTGCAATGGAGACGCGGAAACGTGTTGTGGCCCAGTCTTTTGCAGTTGGACGACAAGAGTGGTACACAGTAGTAAAGTGCGAGGCAGTGAGTTGGCATGAACTGTCGAGTGCACAATGGGGCTTCAGATGTGCGAACACGGGAAGGTTGCAGCCCCTCGCTGCCTGCAGACACCGAGCAGCCACACTAGGTGGGCGGCCTAAGCCGTAGGCGAAATGTGCTCACTCGCTTGGGCGCGACGTCAAGCTCTAAATAAGGCTGTCACTAGCGTGAGCGTTGCGTGAGCGTCGTGTAAAGTCGGAAAAGTCGTCTGCATTGGTGAGTGCCATGTTTGGGGAGCGTTTCGTAGTTTGCGCAGTGCAATGGAGACGCGGAAACGTGTTGTGGCCCAGTCTTTTGCAGTTGGACGACAAGAGTGGTACACAGTAGTAAAGTGCGAGGCAGTGAGTTGGCATGAACAGTCGAGTGCACAATGGGGCTTCAGATGTGCTTGTTACCTGAGGCGCGGTGTGATTGCCGACAAGGAGTGAAAACGGAGCAATTTGTGACTGTCCTTTCGAGAAATGGCTCTGAGCACTATGGGTCTCAACTGCTGTGGTCATCAGTCGACAGTCCTTTCAATTTAAGACGTTAAATACAGACGGAATTTGTAGTCGTAACACCAGAACATCGAAACTACTTGGAACTCATGTGTATATGAACGTGACCGCGCCTTTGTACACTGGTCCCTTCACCCCTACAAACCAACCAACCATCAGGTCCGTGCACTTCAGAGTAGCAAAGAAAGGAAAACAGCGCAGCTCTGTTGCGCTTGGGGGCGTAGCTCAGTTGGTAGAGCGTTCGCTTTGCATGTGAAAGGTCCCGGGTTCAAGCCCCGGCGCCTCCATGTTTTGTGGACAGTGCATGGTAAGTGTTGGTCGCGGCGAGCCTAAAGACACGCAAGATGTTGCAAAGCCAGCGTCACAGACTCATATGATGTATACTGACGTAAGGAGAGCAAGACGTAAATGTGAGGACCGGCTGTTGTCGAGGTGTCATCGACTGCAAATCTGTCTTAGGTATAACGGCCTAACCTCAATGAAGTCTAGAGAGTGGACAACACGTCCGTCTTACTCAGAGTGGTGGCCGAACGCTATTTTCGACGTTGTGCGTGCCACTTTAATTTTGGCCAACTACGATTCGATACAGAATGCAGAAAACCTGAAAGACACCCTCGCGGCCACATTGAGAGTAGTGTTTGTCTGCGGAATAATGAGAGTGCAAGGGTCTGTGGTATTGATATGGTTGTATGTAGCACTATTTGTCATCAGGGGGCGTAGCTCAGATGGTAGAGCGCTCGCTTAGCATGCGAGAGGTACTGGGATCGATACCCAGCGCCTCCAGAATTTTTAACACACCAACATGTCCACACTGCCATGCAAGTGGAATAATTCACAGCCAGCGAATGTGTCAAGGCAGATACGAGCGAACGATTAGCAGCCACAATTGGCAAGCGTACTCTTACGCGCAAGAAGCACCCTCCTCCCACCGCTACACTGAATTTAGAAACAGTACAAGTCCTCCCTTAAGATTCTCAAACCTATGTCGGAAAGATCTGCCTTGCGCCGAGTTCACAAAAATCCCACTGCACATTCCCATTCTTTACGTGCAGTCGGCTGCTACTGGTGTTGCTAGTTGTGACTGCTGATGACAGATGCCGTAGCAATCAATTCATGGAGTGAGTTGTATGTTTTGCGATACTCTGCCTCTGACAAGCAAGCAGAGGTGACATAGGCGCGAACACGGGAAGGTTGCAGCCCCTCGCTGCCTGCAGACACCGAGCAGCCACACTAGGTGGGCGGCCTAAGCCGTAGGCGAAATGTGCTCACTCGCTTGGGCGCGACGTCAAGCTCTAAATAAGGCTGTCACTAGCGTGAGCGTTGCGTGAGCGTCGTGTAAAGTCGGAAAAGTCGTCTGCATTGGTGAGTGCCATGTTTGGGGAGCGTTTCGTAGTTTGCGCAGTGCAATGGAGACGCGGAAACGTGTTGTGGCCCAGTCTTTTGCAGTTGGACGACAAGAGTGGTACACAGTAGTAAAGTGCGAGGCAGTGAGTTGGCATGAACAGTCGAGTGCACAATGGGGCTTCAGATGTGCGAACACGGGAAGGTTGCAGCCCCTCGCTGCCTGCAGACACCGAGCAGCCACACTAGGTGGGCGGCCTAAGCCGTAGGCGAAATGTGCTCACTCGCTTGGGCGCGACGTCAAGCTCTAAATAAGGCTGTCACTAGCGTGAGCGTTGCGTGAGCGTCGTGTAAAGTCGGAAAAGTCGTCTGCATTGGTGAG
Source organism: Schistocerca cancellata (assembly GCF_023864275.1). Taxonomy (NCBI): domain Eukaryota; kingdom Metazoa; phylum Arthropoda; class Insecta; order Orthoptera; family Acrididae; genus Schistocerca; species Schistocerca cancellata. The sequence goes on from NW_026046882.1 coordinate 95,229, forward strand.
TGCCATGTTTGGGGAGCGTTTCGTAGTTTGCGCAGTGCAATGGAGACGCGGAAACGTGTTGTGGCCCAGTCTTTTGCAGTTGGACGACAAGAGTGGTACACAGTAGTAAAGTGCGAGGCAGTGAGTTGGCATGAACAGTCGAGTGCACAATGGGGCTTCAGATGTGCGAACACGGGAAGGTTGCAGCCCCTCGCTGCCTGCAGACACCGAGCAGCCACACTAGGTGGGCGGCCTAAGCCGTAGGCGAAATGTGCTCACTCGCTTGGGCGCGACGTCAAGCTCTAAATAAGGCTGTCACTAGCGTGAGCGTTGCGTGAGCGTCGTGTAAAGTCGGAAAAGTCGTCTGCATTGGTGAGTGCCATGTTTGGGGAGCGTTTCGTAGTTTGCGCAGTGCAATGGAGACGCGGAAACGTGTTGTGGCCCAGTCTTTTGCAGTTGGACGACAAGAGTGGTACACAGTAGTAAAGTGCGAGGCAGTGAGTTGGCATGAACTGTCGAGTGCACAATGGGGCTTCAGATGTGCGAACACGGGAAGGTTGCAGCCCCTCGCTGCCTGCAGACACCGAGCAGCCACACTAGGTGGGCGGCCTAACCCGTAGGCGAAATGTGCTCACTCGCTTGGGCGCGACGTCAAGCTCTAAATAAGGCTGTCACTAGCGTGAGCGTTGCGTGAGCGTCGTGTAAAGTCGGAAAAGTCGTCTGCATTGGTGAGTGCCATGTTTGGGGAGCGTTTCGTAGTTTGCGCAGTGCAATGGAGACGCGGAAACGTGTTGTGGCCCAGTCTTTTGCAGTTGGACGACAAGAGTGGTACACAGTAGTAAAGTGCGAGGCAGTGAGTTGGCATGAACAGTCGAGTGCACAATGGGGCTTCAGATGTGCGAACACGGGAAGGTTGCAGCCCCTCGCTGCCTGCAGACACCGAGCAGCCACACTAGGTGGGCGGCCTAAGCCGTAGGCGAAATGTGCTCACTCGCTTGGGCGCGACGTCAAGCTCTAAATAAGGCTGTCACTAGCGTGAGCGTTGCGTGAGCGTCGTGTAAAGTCGGAAAAGTCGTCTGCATTGGTGAGTGCCATGTTTGGGGAGCGTTTCGTAGTTTGCGCAGTGCAATGGAGACGCGGAAACGTGTTGTGGCCCAGTCTTTTGCAGTTGGACGACAAGAGTGGTACACAGTAGTAAAGTGCGAGGCAGTGAGTTGGCATGAACTGTCGAGTGCACAATGGGGCTTCAGATGTGCGAACACGGGAAGGTTGCAGCCCCTCGCTGCCTGCAGACACCGAGCAGCCACACTAGGTGGGCGGCCTAAGCCGTAGGCGAAATGTGCTCACTCGCTTGGGCGCGACGTCAAGCTCTAAATAAGGCTGTCACTAGCGTGAGCGTTGCGTGAGCGTCGTGTAAAGTCGGAAAAGTCGTCTGCATTGGTGAGTGCCATGTTTGGGGAGCGTTTCGTAGTTTGCGCAGTGTAATGGAGACGCGGAAACGTGTTGTGGCCCAGTCTTTTGCAGTTGGACGACAAGAGTGGTACACAGTAGTAAAGTGCGAGGCAGTGAGTTGGCATGAACTGTCGAGTGCACAATGGGGCTTCAGATGTGCGAACACGGGAAGGTTGCAGCCCCTCGCTGCCTGCAGACACCGAGCAGCCACACTAGGTGGGCGGCCTAAGCCGTAGGCGAAATGTGCTCACTCGCTTGGGCGCGACGTCAAGCTCTAAATAAGGCTGTCACTAGCGTGAGCGTTGCGTGAGCGTCGTGTAAAGTCGGAAAAGTCGTCTGCATTGGTGAGTGCCATGTTTGGGGAGCGTTTCGTAGTTTGCGCAGTGCAATGGAGACGCGGAAACGTGTTGTGGCCCAGTCTTTTGCAGTTGGACGACAAGAGTGGTACACAGTAGTAAAGTGCGAGGCAGTGAGTTGGCATGAACTGTCGAGTGCACAATGGGGCTTCAGATGTGCGAACACGGGAAGGTTGCAGCCCCTCGCTGCCTGCAGACACCGAGCAGCCACACTAGGTGGGCGGCCTAAGCCGTAGGCGAAATGTGCTCACTCGCTTGGGCGCGACGTCAAGCTCTAAATAAGGCTGTCACTAGCGTGAGCGTTGCGTGAGCGTCGTGTAAAGTCGGAAAAGTCGTCTGCATTGGTGAGTGCCATGTTTGGGGAGCGTTTCGTAGTTTGCGCAGTGCAATGGAGACGCGGAAACGTGTTGTGGCCCAGTCTTTTGCAGTTGGACGACAAGAGTGGTACACAGTAGTAAAGTGCGAGGCAGTGAGTTGGCATGAACTGTCGAGTGCACAATGGGGCTTCAGATGTGCGAACACGGGAAGGTTGCAGCCCCTCGCTGCCTGCAGACACCGAGCAGCCACACTAGGTGGGCGGCCTAAGCCGTAGGCGAAATGTGCTCACTCGCTTGGGCGCGACGTCAAGCTCTAAATAAGGCTGTCACTAGCGTGAGCGTTGCGTGAGCGTCGTGTAAAGTCGGAAAAGTCGTCTGCATTGGTGAGTGCCATGTTTGGGGAGCGTTTCGTAGTTTGCGCAGTGCAATGGAGACGCGGAAACGTGTTGTGGCCCAGTCTTTTGCAGTTGGACGACAAGAGTGGTACACAGTAGTAAAGTGCGAGGCAGTGAGTTGGCATGAACAGTCGAGTGCACAATGGGGCTTCAGATGTGCTTGTTACCTGAGGCGCGGTGTGATTGCCGACAAGGAGTGAAAACGGAGCAATTTGTGACTGTCCTTTCGAGAAATGGCTCTGAGCACTATGGGTCTCAACTGCTGTGGTCATCAGTCGACAGTCCTTTCAATTTAAGACGTTAAATACAGACGGAATTTGTAGTCGTAACACCAGAACATCGAAACTACTTGGAACTCATGTGTATATGAACGTGACCGCGCCTTTGTACACTGGTCCCTTCACCCCTACAAACCAACCAACCATCAGGTCCGTGCACTTCAGAGTAGCAAAGAAAGGAAAACAGCGCAGCTCTGTTGCGCTTGGGGGCGTAGCTCAGTTGGTAGAGCGTTCGCTTTGCATGTGAAAGGTCCCGGGTTCAAGCCCCGGCGCCTCCATGTTTTGTGGACAGTGCATGGTAAGTGTTGGTCGCGGCGAGCCTAAAGACACGCAAGATGTTGCAAAGCCAGCGTCACAGACTCATATGATGTATACTGACGTAAGGAGAGCAAGACGTAAATGTGAGGACCGGCTGTTGTCGAGGTGTCATCGACTGCAAATCTGTCTTAGGTATAACGGCCTAACCTCAATGAAGTCTAGAGAGTGGACAACACGTCCGTCTTACTCAGAGTGGTGGCCGAACGCTATTTTCGACGTTGTGCGTGCCACTTTAATTTTGGCCAACTACGATTCGATACAGAATGCAGAAAACCTGAAAGACACCCTCGCGGCCACATTGAGAGTAGTGTTTGTCTGCGGAATAATGAGAGTGCAAGGGTCTGTGGTATTGATATGGTTGTATGTAGCACTATTTGTCATCAGGGGGCGTAGCTCAGATGGTAGAGCGCTCGCTTAGCATGCGAGAGGTACTGGGATCGATACCCAGCGCCTCCAGAATTTTTAACACACCAACATGTCCACACTGCCATGCAAGTGGAATAATTCACAGCCAGCGAATGTGTCAAGGCAGATACGAGCGAACGATTAGCAGCCACAATTGGCAAGCGTACTGTTACGCGCAAGAAGCACCCTCCTCCCACCGCTACACTGAATTTAGAAACAGTACAAGTCCTCCCTTAAGATTCTCAAACCTATGTCGGAAAGATCTGCCTTGCGCCGAGTTCACAAAAATCCCACTGCACATTCCCATTCTTTACGTGCAGTCGGCTGCTACTGGTGTTGCTAGTTGTGACTGCTGATGACAGATGCCGTAGCAATCAATTCATGGAGTGAGTTGTATGTTTTGCGATACTCTGCCTCTGACAAGCAAGCAGAGGTGACATAGGCGCGAACACGGGAAGGTTGCAGCCCCTCGCTGCCTGCAGACACCGAGCAGCCACACTAGGTGGGCGGCCTAAGCCGTAGGCGAAATGTGCTCACTCGCTTGGGCGCGACGTCAAGCTCTAAATAAGGCTGTCACTAGCGTGAGCGTTGCGTGAGCGTCGTGTAAAGTCGGAAAAGTCGTCTGCATTGGTGAGTGCCATGTTTGGGGAGCGTTTCGTAGTTTGCGCAGTGCAATGGAGACGCGGAAACGTGTTGTGGCCCAGTCTTTTGCAGTTGGACGACAAGAGTGGTACACAGTAGTAAAGTGCGAGGCAGTGAGTTGGCATGAACAGTCGAGTGCACAATGGGGCTTCAGATGTGCGAACACGGGAAGGTTGCAGCCCCTCGCTGCCTGCAGACACCGAGCAGCCACACTAGGTGGGCGGCCTAAGCCGTAGGCGAAATGTGCTCACTCGCTTGGGCGCGACGTCAAGCTCTAAATAAGGCTGTCACTAGCGTGAGCGTTGCGTGAGCGTCGTGTAAAGTCGGAAAAGTCGTCTGCATTGGTGAGTGCCATGTTTGGGGAGCGTTTCGTAGTTTGCGCAGTGCAATGGAGACGCGGAAACGTGTTGTGGCCCAGTCTTTTGCAGTTGGACGACAAGAGTGGTACACAGTAGTAAAGTGCGAGGCAGTGAGTTGGCATGAACAGTCGAGTGCACAATGGGGCTTCAGATGTGCTTGTTACCTGAGGCGCGGTGTGATTGCCGACAAGGAGTGAAAACGGAGCAATTTGTGACTGTCCTTTCGAGAAATGGCTCTGAGCACTATGGGTCTCAACTGCTGTGGTCATCAGTCGACAGCCCTTTCAATTTAAGACGTTAAATACAGACGGAATTTGTAGTCGTAACACCAGAACATCGAAACTACTTGGAACTCATGTGTATATGAACGTGACCACGCCTTTGTACACTGGTCCCTTCACCCCTACAAACCAACCAACCATCAGGTCCGTGCACTTCAGAGTAGCAAAGAAAGGAAAACAGCGCAGCTCTGTTGCGCTTGGGGGCGTAGCTCAGTTGGTAGAGCGTTCGCTTTGCATGTGAAAGGTCCCGGGTTCAAGCCCCGGCGCCTCCATGTTTTGTGGACAGTGCATGGTAAGTGTTGGTCGCGGCGAGCCTAAAGACACGCAAGATGTTGCAAAGCCAGCGTCACAGACTCATATGATGTATACTGACGTAAGGAGCGCTAGACGTAAATGTGAGGACCGGCTGTTGTCGAGGTGTCATCGACTGCAAATCTGTCTTAGGTATAACGGCCTAACCTCAATGAAGTCTAGAGAGTGGACAACACGTCCGTCTTACTCAGAGTGGTGGCCGAACGCTATTTTCGACGTTGTGCGTGCCACTTTAATTTTGGCCAACTACGATTCGATACAGAATGCAGAAAACCTGAAAGACACCCTCGCGGCCACATTGAGAGTAGTGTTTGTCTGCGGAATAATGAGAGTGCATGGGTCTGTGGTATTGATATGGTTGTATGTAGCACTATTTGTCATCAGGGGGCGTAGCTCAGATGGTAGAGCGCTCGCTTAGCATGCGAGAGGTACTGGGATCGATACCCAGCGCCTCCAGAATTTTTAACACACCAACATGTCCACACTGCCATGCAAGTGGAATAATTCACAGCCAGCGAATGTGTCAAGGCAGATACGAGCGAACGATTAGCAGCCACAATTGGCAAGCGTACTGTTACGCGCAAGAAGCACCCTCCTCCCACCGCTACACTGAATTTAGAAACAGTACAAGTCCTCCCTTAAGATTCTCAAACCTATGTCGGAAAGATCTGCCTTGCGCCGAGTTCACAAAAATCCCACTGCACATTCCCATTCTTTACGTGCAGTCGGCTGCTACTGGTGTTGCTAGTTGTGACTGCTGATGACAGATGCCGTAGCAATCAATTCATGGAGTGAGTTGTATGTTTTGCGATACTCTGTCTCTGACAAGCAAGCAGAGGTGACATAGGCGCGAACACGGGAAGGTTGCAGCCCCTCGCTGCCTGCAGACACCGAGCAGCCACACTAGGTGGGCGGCCTAAGCCGTAGGCGAAATGTGCTCACTCGCTTGGGCGCGACGTCAAGCTCTAAATAAGGCTGTCACTAGCGTGAGCGTTGCGTGAGCGTCGTGTAAAGTCGGAAAAGTCGTCTGCATTGGTGAGTGCCATGTTTGGGGAGCGTTTCGTAGTTTGCGCAGTGCAATGGAGACGCGGAAACGTGTTGTGGCCCAGTCTTTTGCAGTTGGACGACAAGAGTGGTACACAGTAGTAAAGTGCGAGGCAGTGAGTTGGCATGAACAGTCGAGTGCACAATGGGGCTTCAGATGTGCTTGTTACCTGAGGCGCGGTGTAATTGCCGACAAGGAGTGAAAACGGAGCAATTTGTGACTGTCCTTTCGAGAAATGGCTCTGAGCACTATGGGTCTCAACTGCTGTGGTCATCAGTCGACAGTCCTTTCAATTTAAGACGTTAAATACAGACGGAATTTGTAGTCGTAACACCAGAACATCGAAACTACTTGGAACTCATGTGTATATGAACGTGACCGCGCCTTTGTACACTGGTCCCTTCACCCCTACAAACCAACCAACCATCAGGTCCGTGCACTTCAGAGTAGCAAGGAAAGGAAAACAGCGCAGCTCTGTTGCGCTTGGGGGCGTAGCTCAGTTGGTAGAGCGTTCGCTTTGCATGTGAAAGGTCCCGGGTTCAAGCCCCGGCGCCTCCATGTTTTGTGGACAGTGCATGGTAAGTGTTGGTCGCGGCGAGCCTAAAGACACGCAAGATGTTGCAAAGCCAGCGTCACAGACTCATATGATGTATACTGACGTAAGGAGCGCTAGACGTAAATGTGAGGACCGGCTGTTGTCGAGGTGTCATCGACTGCAAATCTGTCTTAGGTATAACGGCCTAACCTCAATGAAGTCTAGAGAGTGGACAACACGTCCGTCTTACTCAGAGTGGTGGCCGAACGCTATTTTCGACGTTGTGCGTGCCACTTTAATTTTGGCCAACTACGATTCGATACAGAATGCAGAAAACCTGAAAGACACCCTCGCGGCCACATTGAGAGTAGTGTTTGTCTGCGGAATAATGAGAGTGCATGGGTCTGTGGTATTGATATGGTTGTATGTAGCACTATTTGTCATCAGGGGGCGTAGCTCAGATGGTAGAGCGCTCGCTTAGCATGCGAGAGGTACTGGGATCGATACCCAGCGCCTCCAGAATTTTTAACACACCAACATGTCCACACTGCCATGCAAGTGGAATAATTCACAGCCAGCGAATGTGTCAAGGCAGATACGAGCGAACGATTAGCAGCCACAATTGGCAAGCGTACTGTTACGCGCAAGAAGCACCCTCCTCCCACCGCTACACTGAATTTAGAAACAGTACAAGTCCTCCCTTAAGATTCTCAAACCTATGTCGGAAAGATCTGCCTTGCGCCGAGTTCACAAAAATCCCACTGCACATTCCCATTCTTTACGTGCAGTCGGCTGCTACTGGTGTTGCTAGTTGTGACTGCTGATGACAGATGCCGTAGCAATCAATTCATGGAGTGAGTTGTATGTTTTGCGATACTCTGTCTCTGACAAGCAAGCAGAGATGACATAGGCGCGAACACGGGAAGGTTGCAGCCCCTCGCTGCCTGCAGACACCGAGCAGCCACACTAGGTGGGCGGCCTAAGCCGTAGGCGAAATGTGCTCACTCGCTTGGGCGCGACGTCAAGCTCTAAATAAGGCTGTCACTAGCGTGAGCGTCGTGTAAAGTCGGAAAAGTCGTCTGCATTGGTGAGTGCCATGTTTGGGGAGCGTTTCGTAGTTTGCGCAGTGCAATGGAGACGCGGAAACGTGTTGTGGCCCAGTCTTTTGCAGTTGGACGACAAGAGTGGTACACAGTAGTAAAGTGCGAGGCAGTGAGTTGGCATGAACAGTCGAGTGCACAATGGGGCTTCAGATGTGCGAACACGGGAAGGTTGCAGCCCCTCGCTGCCTGCAGACACCGAGCAGCCACACTAGGTGGGCGGCCTAAGCCGTAGGCGAAATGTGCTCACTCGCTTGGGCGCGACGTCAAGCTCTAAATAAGGCTGTCACTAGCGTGAGCGTTGCGTGAGCGTCGTGTAAAGTCGGAAAAGTCGTCTGCATTGGTGAGTGCCATGTTTGGGGAGCGTTTCGTAGTTTGCGCAGTGCAATGGAGACGCGGAAACGTGTTGTGGCCCAGTCTTTTGCAGTTGGACGACAAGAGTGGTACACAGTAGTAAAGTGCGAGGCAGTGAGTTGGCATGAACTGTCGAGTGCACAATGGGGCTTCAGATGTGCGAACACGGGAAGGTTGCAGCCCCTCGCTGCCTGCAGACACCGAGCAGCCACACTAGGTGGGCGGCCTAAGCCGTAGGCGAAATGTGCTCACTCGCTTGGGCGCGACGTCAAGCTCTAAATAAGGCTGTCACTAGCGTGAGCGTTGCGTGAGCGTCGTGTAAAGTCGGAAAAGTCGTCTGCATTGGTGAGTGCCATGTTTGGGGAGCGTTTCGTAGTTTGCGCAGTGCAATGGAGACGCGGAAACGTGTTGTGGCCCAGTCTTTTGCAGTTGGACGACAAGAGTGGTACACAGTAGTAAAGTGCGAGGCAGTGAGTTGGCATGAACTGTCGAGTGCACAATGGGGCTTCAGATGTGCGAACACGGGAAGGTTGCAGCCCCTCGCTGCCTGCAGACACCGAGCAGCCACACTAGGTGGGCGGCCTAAGCCGTAGGCGAAATGTGCTCACTCGCTTGGGCGCGACGTCAAGCTCTAAATAAGGCTGTCACTAGCGTGAGCGTTGCGTGAGCGTCGTGTAAAGTCGGAAAAGTCGTCTGCATTGGTGAGTGCCATGTTTGGGGAGCGTTTCGTAGTTTGCGCAGTGCAATGGAGACGCGGAAACGTGTTGTGGCCCAGTCTTTTGCAGTTGGACGACAAGAGTGGTACACAGTAGTAAAGTGCGAGGCAGTGAGTTGGCATGAACTGTCGAGTGCACAATGGGGCTTCAGATGTGCGAACACGGGAAGGTTGCAGCCCCTCGCTGCCTGCAGACACCGAGCAGCCACACTAGGTGGGCGGCCTAAGCCGTAGGCGAAATGTGCTCACTCGCTTGGGCGCGACGTCAAGCTCTAAATAAGGCTGTCACTAGCGTGAGCGTTGCGTGAGCGTCGTGTAAAGTCGGAAAAGTCGTCTGCATTGGTGAGTGCCATGTTTGGGGAGCGTTTCGTAGTTTGCGCAGTGCAATGGAGACGCGGAAACGTGTTGTGGCCCAGTCTTTTGCAGTTGGACGACAGGAGTGGTACACAGTAGTAAAGTGCGAGGCAGTGAGTTGGCATGAACTGTCGAGTGCACAATGGGGCTTCAGATGTGCGAACACGGGAAGGTTGCAGCCCCTCGCTGCCTGCAGACACCGAGCAGCCACACTAGGTGGGCGGCCTAAGCCGTAGGCGAAATGTGCTCACTCGCTTGGGCGCGACGTCAAGCTCTAAATAAGGCTGTCACTAGCGTGAGCGTTGCGTGAGCGTCGTGTAAAGTCGGAAAAGTCGTCTGCATTGGTGAGTGCCATGTTTGGGGAGCGTTTCGTAGTTTGCGCAGTGCAATGGAGACGCGGAAACGTGTTGTGGCCCAGTCTTTTGCAGTTGGACGACAAGAGTGGTACACAGTAGTAAAGTGCGAGGCAGTGAGTTGGCATGAACAGTCGAGTGCACAATGGGGCTTCAGATGTGCTTGTTACCTGAGGCGCGGTGTGATTGCCGACAAGGAGTGAAAACGGAGCAATTTGTGACTGTCCTTTCGAGAAATGGCTCTGAGCACTATGGGTCTCAACTGCTGTGGTCATCAGTCGACAGTCCTTTCAATTTAAGACGTTAAATACAGACGGAATTTGTAGTCGTAACACCAGAACATCGAAACTACTTGGAACTCATGTGTATATGAACGTGACCGCGCCTTTGTACACTGGTCCCTTCACCCCTACAAACCAACCAACCATCAGGTCCGTGCACTTCAGAGTAGCAAAGAAAGGAAAACAGCGCAGCTCTGTTGCGCTTGGGGGCGTAGCTCAGTTGGTAGAGCGTTCGCTTTGCATGTGAAAGGTCCCGGGTTCAAGCCCCGGCGCCTCCATGTTTTGTGGACAGTGCATGGTAAGTGTTGGTCGCGGCGAGCCTAAAGACACGCAAGATGTTGCAAAGCCAGCGTCACAGACTCATATGATGTATACTGACGTAAGGAGAGCAAGACGTAAATGTGAGGACCGGCTGTTGTCGAGGTGTCATCGACTGCAAATCTGTCTTAGGTATAACGGCCTAACCTCAATGAAGTCTAGAGAGTGGACAACACGTCCGTCTTACTCAGAGTGGTGGCCGAACGCTATTTTCGACGTTGTGCGTGCCACTTTAATTTTGGCCAACTACGATTCGATACAGAATGCAGAAAACCTGAAAGACACCCTCGCGGCCACATTGAGAGTAGTGTTTGTCTGCGGAATAATGAGAGTGCAAGGGTCTGTGGTATTGATATGGTTGTATGTAGCACTATTTGTCATCAGGGGGCGTAGCTCAGATGGTAGAGCGCTCGCTTAGCATGCGAGAGGTACTGGGATCGATACCCAGCGCCTCCAGAATTTTTAACACACCAACATGTCCACACTGCCATGCAAGTGGAATAATTCACAGCCAGCGAATGTGTCAAGGCAGATACGAGCGAACGATTAGCAGCCACAATTGGCAAGCGTACTGTTACGCGCAAGAAGCACCCTCCTCCCACCGCTACACTGAATTTAGAAACAGTACAAGTCCTCCCTTAAGATTCTCAAACCTATGTCGGAAAGATCTGCCTTGCGCCGAGTTCACAAAAATCCCACTGCACATTCCCATTCTTTACGTGCAGTCGGCTGCTACTGGTGTTGCTAGTTGTGACTGCTGATGACAGATGCCGTAGCAATCAATTCATGGAGTGAGTTGTATGTTTTGCGATACTCTGTCTCTGACAAGCAAGCAGAGGTGACATAGGCGCGAACACGGGAAGGTTGCAGCCCCTCGCTGCCTGCAGACACCGAGCAGCCACACTAGGTGGGCGGCCTAAGCCGTAGGCGAAATGTGCTCACTCGCTTGGGCGCGACGTCAAGCTCTAAATAAGGCTGTCACTAGCGTGAGCGTTGCGTGAGCGTCGTGTAAAGTCGGAAAAGTCGTCTGCATTGGTGAGTGCCATGTTTGGGGAGCGTTTCGTAGTTTGCGCAGTGCAATGGAGACGCGGAAACGTGTTGTGGCCCAGTCTTTTGCAGTTGGACGACAAGAGTGGTACACAGTAGTAAAGTGCGAGGCAGTGAGTTGGCATGAACAGTCGAGTGCACAATGGGGCTTCAGATGTGCTTGTTACCTGAGGCGCGGTGTGATTGCCGACAAGGAGTGAAAACGGAGCAATTTGTGACTGTCCTTTCGAGAAATGGCTCTGAGCACTATGGGTCTCAACTGCTGTGGTCATCAGTCGACAGTCCTTTCAATTTAAGACGTTAAATACAGACGGAATTTGTAGTCGTAACACCAGAACATCGAAACTACTTGGAACTCATGTGTATATGAACGTGACCGCGCCTTTGTACACTGGTCCCTTCACCCCTACAAACCAACCAACCATCAGGTCCGTGCACTTCAGAGTAGCAAAGAAAGGAAAACAGCGCAGCTCTGTTGCGCTTGGGGGCGTAGCTCAGTTGGTAGAGCGTTCGCTTTGCATGTGAAAGGTCCCGGGTTCAAGCCCCGGCGCCTCCATGTTTTGTGGACAGTGCATGGTAAGTGTTGGTCGCGGCGAGCCTAAAGACACGCAAGATGTTGCAAAGCCAGCGTCACAGACTCATATGATGTATACTGACGTAAGGAGAGCAAGACGTAAATGTGAGGACCGGCTGTTGTCGAGGTGTCATCGACTGCAAATCTGTCTTAGGTATAACGGCCTAACCTCAATGAAGTCTAGAGAGTGGACAACACGTCCGTCTTACTCAGAGTGGTGGCCGAACGCTATTTTCGACGTTGTGCGTGCCACTTTAATTTTGGCCAACTACGATTCGATACAGAATGCAGAAAACCTGAAAGACACCCTCGCGGCCACATTGAGAGTAGTGTTTGTCTGCGGAATAATGAGAGTGCAAGGGTCTGTGGTATTGATATGGTTGTATGTAGCACTATTTGTCATCAGGGGGCGTAGCTCAGATGGTAGAGCGCTCGCTTAGCATGCGAGAGGTACTGGGATCGATACCCAGCGCCTCCAGAATTTTTAACACACCAACATGTCCACACTGCCATGCAAGTGGAATAATTCACAGCCAGCGAATGTGTCAAGGCAGATACGAGCGAACGATTAGCAGCCACAATTGGCAAGCGTACTGTTACGCGCAAGAAGCACCCTCCTCCCACCGCTACACTGAATTTAGAAACAGTACAAGTCCTCCCTTAAGATTCTCAAACCTATGTCGGAAAGATCTGCCTTGCGCCGAGTTCACAAAAATCCCACTGCACATTCCCATTCTTTACGTGCAGTCGGCTGCTACTGGTGTTGCTAGTTGTGACTGCTGATGACAGATGCCGTAGCAATCAATTCATGGAGTGAGTTGTATGTTTTGCGATACTCTGTCTCTGACAAGCAAGCAGAGGTGACATAGGCGCGAACACGGGAAGGTTGCAGCCCCTCGCTGCCTGCAGACACCGAGCAGCCACACTAGGTGGGCGGCCTAAGCCGTAGGCGAAATGTGCTCACTCGCTTGGGCGCGACGTCAAGCTCTAAATAAGGCTGTCACTAGCGTGAGCGTCGTGTAAAGTCGGAAAAGTCGTCTGCATTGGTGAGTGCCATGTTTGGGGAGCGTTTCGTAGTTTGCGCAGTGCAATGGAGACGCGGAAACGTGTTGTGGCCCAGTCTTTTGCAGTTGGACGACAAGAGTGGTACACAGTAGTAAAGTGCGAGGCAGTGAGTTGGCATGAACAGTCGAGTGCACAATGGGGCTTCAGATGTGCTTGTTACCTGAGGCGCGGTGTGATTGCCGACAAGGAGTGAAAACGGAGCAATTTGTGACTGTCCTTTCGAGAAATGGCTCTGAGCACTATGGGTCTCAACTGCTGTGGTCATCAGTCGACAGTCCTTTCAATTTAAGACGTTAAATACAGACGGAATTTGTAGTCGTAACACCAGAACATCGAAACTACTTGGAACTCATGTGTATATGAACGTGACCGCGCCTTTGTACACTGGTCCCTTCACCCCTACAAACCAACCAACCATCAGGTCCGTGCACTTCAGAGTAGCAAAGAAAGGAAAACAGCGCAGCTCTGTTGCGCTTGGGGGCGTAGCTCAGTTGGTAGAGCGTTCGCTTTGCATGTGAAAGGTCCCGGGTTCAAGCCCCGGCGCCTCCATGTTTTGTGGACAGTGCATGGTAAGTGTTGGTCGCGGCGAGCCTAAAGACACGCAAGATGTTGCAAAGCCAGCGTCACAGACTCATATGATGTATACTGACGTAAGGAGAGCAAGACGTAAATGTGAGGACCGGCTGTTGTCGAGGTGTCATCGACTGCAAATCTGTCTTAGGTATAACGGCCTAACCTCAATGAAGTCTAGAGAGTGGACAACACGTCCGTCTTACTCAGAGTGGTGGCCGAACGCTATTTTCGACGTTGTGCGTGCCACTTTAATTTTGGCCAACTACGATTCGATACAGAATGCAGAAAACCTGAAAGACACCCTCGCGGCCACATTGAGAGTAGTGTTTGTCTGCGGAATAATGAGAGTGCAAGGGTCTGTGGTATTGATATGGTTGTATGTAGCACTATTTGTCATCAGGGGGCGTAGCTCAGATGGTAGAGCGCTCGCTTAGCATGCGAGAGGTACTGGGATCGATACCCAGCGCCTCCAGAATTTTTAACACACCAACATGTCCACACTGCCATGCAAGTGGAATAATTCACAGCCAGCGAATGTGTCAAGGCAGATACGAGCGAACGATTAGCAGCCACAATTGGCAAGCGTACTGTTACGCGCAAGAAGCACCCTCCTCCCACCGCTACACTGAATTTAGAAACAGTACAAGTCCTCCCTTAAGATTCTCAAACCTATGTCGGAAAGATCTGCCTTGCGCCGAGTTCACAAAAATCCCACTGCACATTCCCATTCTTTACGTGCAGTCGGCTGCTACTGGTGTTGCTAGTTGTGACTGCTGATGACAGATGCCGTAGCAATCAATTCATGGAGTGAGTTGTATGTTTTGCGATACTCTGTCTCTGACAAGCAAGCAGAGGTGACATAGGCGCGAACACGGGAAGGTTGCAGCCCCTCGCTGCCTGCAGACACCGAGCAGCCACACTAGGTGGGCGGCCTAAGCCGTAGGCGAAATGTGCTCACTCGCTTGGGCGCGACGTCAAGCTCTAAATAAGGCTGTCACTAGCGTGAGCGTTGCGTGAGCGTCGTGTAAAGTCGGAAAAGTCGTCTGCATTGGTGAGTGCCATGTTTGGGGAGCGTTTCGTAGTTTGCGCAGTGCAATGGAGACGCGGAAACGTGTTGTGGCCCAGTCTTTTGCAGTTGGACGACAAGAGTGGTACACAGTAGTAAAGTGCGAGGCAGTGAGTTGGCATGAACTGTCGAGTGCACAATGGGGCTTCAGATGTGCGAACACGGGAAGGTTGCAGCCCCTCGCTGCCTGCAGACACCGAGCAGCCACACTAGGTGGGCGGCCTAAGCCGTAGGCGAAATGTGCTCACTCGCTTGGGCGCGACGTCAAGCTCTAAATAAGGCTGTCACTAGCGTGAGCGTTGCGTGAGCGTCGTGTAAAGTCGGAAAAGTCGTCTGCATTGGTGAGTGCCATGTTTGGGGAGCGTTTCGTAGTTTGCGCAGTGCAATGGAGACGCGGAAACGTGTTGTGGCCCAGTCTTTTGCAGTTGGACGACAGGAGTGGTACACAGTAGTAAAGTGCGAGGCAGTGAGTTGGCATGAACTGTCGAGTGCACAATGGGGCTTCAGATGTGCGAACACGGGAAGGTTGCAGCCCCTCGCTGCCTGCAGACACCGAGCAGCCACACTAGGTGGGCGGCCTAAGCCGTAGGCGAAATGTGCTCACTCGCTTGGGCGCGACGTCAAGCTCTAAATAAGGCTGTCACTAGCGTGAGCGTTGCGTGAGCGTCGTGTAAAGTCGGAAAAGTCGTCTGCATTGGTGAGTGCCATGTTTGGGGAGCGTTTCGTAGTTTGCGCAGTGCAATGGAGACGCGGAAACGTGTTGTGGCCCAGTCTTTTGCAGTTGGACGACAAGAGTGGTACACAGTAGTAAAGTGCGAGGCAGTGAGTTGGCATGAACAGTCGAGTGCACAATGGGGCTTCAGATGTGCTTGTTACCTGAGGCGCGGTGTGATTGCCGACAAGGAGTGAAAACGGAGCAATTTGTGACTGTCCTTTCGAGAAATGGCTCTGAGCACTATGGGTCTCAACTGCTGTGGTCATCAGTCGACAGTCCTTTCAATTTAAGACGTTAAATACAGACGGAATTTGTAGTCGTAACACCAGAACATCGAAACTACTTGGAACTCATGTGTATATGAACGTGACCGCGCCTTTGTACACTGGTCCCTTCACCCCTACAAACCAACCAACCATCAGGTCCGTGCACTTCAGAGTAGCAAAGAAAGGAAAACAGCGCAGCTCTGTTGCGCTTGGGGGCGTAGCTCAGTTGGTAGAGCGTTCGCTTTGCATGTGAAAGGTCCCGGGTTCAAGCCCCGGCGCCTCCATGTTTTGTGGACAGTGCATGGTAAGTGTTGGTCGCGGCGAGCCTAAAGACACGCAAGATGTTGCAAAGCCAGCGTCACAGACTCATATGATGTATACTGACGTAAGGAGAGCAAGACGTAAATGTGAGGACCGGCTGTTGTCGAGGTGTCATCGACTGCAAATCTGTCTTAGGTATAACGGCCTAACCTCAATGAAGTCTAGAGAGTGGACAACACGTCCGTCTTACTCAGAGTGGTGGCCGAACGCTATTTTCGACGTTGTGCGTGCCACTTTAATTTTGGCCAACTACGATTCGATACAGAATGCAGAAAACCTGAAAGACACCCTCGCGGCCACATTGAGAGTAGTGTTTGTCTGCGGAATAATGAGAGTGCAAGGGTCTGTGGTATTGATATGGTTGTATGTAGCACTATTTGTCATCAGGGGGCGTAGCTCAGATGGTAGAGCGCTCGCTTAGCATGCGAGAGGTACTGGGATCGATACCCAGCGCCTCCAGAATTTTTAACACACCAACATGTCCACACTGCCATGCAAGTGGAATAATTCACAGCCAGCGAATGTGTCAAGGCAGATACGAGCGAACGATTAGCAGCCACAATTGGCAAGCGTACTGTTACGCGCAAGAAGCACCCTCCTCCCACCGCTACACTGAATTTAGAAACAGTACAAGTCCTCCCTTAAGATTCTCAAACCTATGTCGGAAAGATCTGCCTTGCGCCGAGTTCACAAAAATCCCACTGCACATTCCCATTCTTTACGTGCAGTCGGCTGCTACTGGTGTTGCTAGTTGTGACTGCTGATGACAGATGCCGTAGCAATCAATTCATGGAGTGAGTTGTATGTTTTGCGATACTCTGTCTCTGACAAGCAAGCAGAGGTGACATAGGCGCGAACACGGGAAGGTTGCAGCCCCTCGCTGCCTGCAGACACCGAGCAGCCACACTAGGTGGGCGGCCTAAGCCGTAGGCGAAATGTGCTCACTCGCTTGGGCGCGACGTCAAGCTCTAAATAAGGCTGTCACTAGCGTGAGCGTTGCGTGAGCGTCGTGTAAAGTCGGAAAAGTCGTCTGCATTGGTGAGTGCCATGTTTGGGGAGCGTTTCGTAGTTTGCGCAGTGCAATGGAGACGCGGAAACGTGTTGTGGCCCAGTCTTTTGCAGTTGGACGACAAGAGTGGTACACAGTAGTAAAGTGCGAGGCAGTGAGTTGGCATGAACTGTCGAGTGCACAATGGGGCTTCAGATGTGCGAACACGGGAAGGTTGCAGCCCCTCGCTGCCTGCAGACACCGAGCAGCCACACTAGGTGGGCGGCCTAAGCCGTAGGCGAAATGTGCTCACTCGCTTGGGCGCGACGTCAAGCTCTAAATAAGGCTGTCACTAGCGTGAGCGTTGCGTGAGCGTCGTGTAAAGTCGGAAAAGTCGTCTGCATTGGTGAGTGCCATGTTTGGGGAGCGTTTCGTAGTTTGCGCAGTGCAATGGAGACGCGGAAACGTGTTGTGGCCCAGTCTTTTGCAGTTGGACGACAAGAGTGGTACACAGTAGTAAAGTGCGAGGCAGTGAGTTGGCATGAACAGTCGAGTGCACAATGGGGCTTCAGATGTGCGAACACGGGAAGGTTGCAGCCCCTCGCTGCCTGCAGACACCGAGCAGCCACACTAGGTGGGCGGCCTAAGCCGTAGGCGAAATGTGCTCACTCGCTTGGGCGCGACGTCAAGCTCTAAATAAGGCTGTCACTAGCGTGAGCGTTGCGTGAGCGTCGTGTAAAGTCGGAAAAGTCGTCTGCATTGGTGAGTGCCATGTTTGGGGAGCGTTTCGTAGTTTGCGCAGTGCAATGGAGACGCGGAAACGTGTTGTGGCCCAGTCTTTTGCAGTTGGACGACAAGAGTGGTACACAGTAGTAAAGTGCGAGGCAGTGAGTTGGCATGAACTGTCGAGTGCACAATGGGGCTTCAGATGTGCGAACACGGGAAGGTTGCAGCCCCTCGCTGCCTGCAGACACCGAGCAGCCACACTAGGTGGGCGGCCTAAGCCGTAGGCGAAATGTGCTCACTCGCTTGGGCGCGACGTCAAGCTCTAAATAAGGCTGTCACTAGCGTGAGCGTTGCGTGAGCGTCGTGTAAAGTCGGAAATGTCGTCTGCATTGGTGAGTGCCATGTTTGGGGAGCGTTTCGTAGTTTGCGCAGTGCAATGGAGACGCGGAAACGTGTTGTGGCCCAGTCTTTTGCAGTTGGACGACAAGAGTGGTACACAGTAGTAAAGTGCGAGGCAGTGAGTTGGCATGAACAGTCGAGTGCACAATGGGGCTTCAGATGTGCTTGTTACCTGAGGCGCGGTGTGATTGCCGACAAGGAGTGAAAACGGAGCAATTTGTGACTGTCCTTTCGAGAAATGGCTCTGAGCACTATGGGTCTCAACTGCTGTGGTCATCAGTCGACAGCCCTTTCAATTTAAGACGTTAAATACAGACGGAATTTGTAGTCGTAACACCAGAACATCGAAACTACTTGGAACTCATGTGTATATGAACGTGACCACGCCTTTGTACACTGGTCCCTTCACCCCTACAAACCAACCAACCATCAGGTCCGTGCACTTCAGAGTAGCAAAGAAAGGAAAACAGCGCAGCTCTGTTGCGCTTGGGGGCGTAGCTCAGTTGGTAGAGCGTTCGCTTTGCATGTGAAAGGTCCCGGGTTCAAGCCCCGGCGCCTCCATGTTTTGTGGACAGTGCATGGTAAGTGTTGGTCGCGGCGAGCCTAAAGACACGCAAGATGTTGCAAAGCCAGCGTCACAGACTCATATGATGTATACTGACGTAAGGAGCGCTAGACGTAAATGTGAGGACCGGCTGTTGTCGAGGTGTCATCGACTGCAAATCTGTCTTAGGTATAACGGCCTAACCTCAATGAAGTCTAGAGAGTGGACAACACGTCCGTCTTACTCAGAGTGGTGGCCGAACGCTATTTTCGACGTTGTGCGTGCCACTTTAATTTTGGCCAACTACGATTCGATACAGAATGCAGAAAACCTGAAAGACACCCTCGCGGCCACATTGAGAGTAGTGTTTGTCTGCGGAATAATGAGAGTGCAAGGGTCTGTGGTATTGATATGGTTGTATGTAGCACTATTTGTCATCAGGGGGCGTAGCTCAGATGGTAGAGCGCTCGCTTAGCATGCGAGAGGTACTGGGATCGATACCCAGCGCCTCCAGAATTTTTAACACACCAACATGTCCACACTGCCATGCAAGTGGAATAATTCACAGCCAGCGAATGTGTCAAGGCAGATACGAGCGAACGATTAGCAGCCACAATTGGCAAGCGTACTGTTACGCGCAAGAAGCACCCTCCTCCCACCGCTACACTGAATTTAGAAACAGTACAAGTCCTCCCTTAAGATTCTCAAACCTATGTCGGAAAGATCTGCCTTGCGCCGAGTTCACAAAAATCCCACTGCACATTCCCATTCTTTACGTGCAGTCGGCTGCTACTGGTGTTGCTAGTTGTGCTGCTGATGACAGATGCCGTAGCAATCAATTCATGGAGTGAGTTGTATGTTTTGCGATACTCTGTCTCTGACAAGCAAGCAGAGGTGACATAGGCGCGAACACGGGAAGGTTGCAGCCCCTCGCTGCCTGCAGACACCGAGCAGCCACACTAGGTGGGCGGCCTAAGCCGTAGGCGAAATGTGCTCACTCGCTTGGGCGCGACGTCAAGCTCTAAATAAGGCTGTCACTAGCGTGAGCGTTGCGTGAGCGTCGTGTAAAGTCGGAAAAGTCGTCTGCATTGGTGAGTGCCATGTTTGGGGAGCGTTTCGTAGTTTGCGCAGTGCAATGGAGACGCGGAAACGTGTTGTGGCCCAGTCTTTTGCAGTTGGACGACAAGAGTGGTACACAGTAGTAAAGTGCGAGGCAGTGAGTTGGCATGAACAGTCGAGTGCACAATGGGGCTTCAGATGTGCTTGTTACCTGAGGCGCGGTGTGATTGCCGACAAGGAGTGAAAACGGAGCAATTTGTGACTGTCCTTTCGAGAAATGGCTCTGAGCACTATGGGTCTCAACTGCTGTGGTCATCAGTCGACAGCCCTTTCAATTTAAGACGTTAAATACAGACGGAATTTGTAGTCGTAACACCAGAACATCGAAACTACTTGGAACTCATGTGTATATGAACGTGACCACGCCTTTGTACACTGGTCCCTTCACCCCTACAAACCAACCAACCATCAGGTCCGTGCACTTCAGAGTAGCAAAGAAAGGAAAACAGCGCAGCTCTGATGCGCTTGGGGGCGTAGCTCAGTTGGTAGAGCGTTCGCTTTGCATGTGAAAGGTCCCGGGTTCAAGTCCCGGCGCCTCCATGTTTTGTGGACAGTGCATGGTAAGTGTTGGTCGCGGCGAGCCTAAAGACACGCAAGATGTTGCAAAGCCAGCGTCACAGACTCATATGATGTATACTGACGTAAGGAGCGCTAGACGTAAATGTGAGGACCGGCTGTTGTCGAGGTGTCATCGACTGCAAATCTGTCTTAGGTATAACGGCCTAACCTCAATGAAGTCTAGAGAGTGGACAACACGTCCGTCTTACTCAGAGTGGTGGCCGAACGCTATTTTCGACGTTGTGCGTGCCACTTTAATTTTGGCCAACTACGATTCGATACAGAATGCAGAAAACCTGAAAGACACCCTCGCGGCCACATTGAGAGTAGTGTTTGTCTGCGGAATAATGAGAGTGCAAGGGTCTGTGGTATTGATATGGTTGTATGTAGCACTATTTGTCATCAGGGGGCGTAGCTCAGATGGTAGAGCGCTCGCTTAGCATGCGAGAGGTACTGGGATCGATACCCAGCGCCTCCAGAATTTTTAACACACCAACATGTCCACACTGCCATGCAAGTGGAATAATTCACAGCCAGCGAATGTGTCAAGGCAGATACGAGCGAACGATTAGCAGCCACAATTGGCAAGCGTACTGTTACGCGCAAGAAGCACCCTCCTCCCACCGCTACACTGAATTTAGAAACAGTACAAGTCCTCCCTTAAGATTCTCAAACCTATGTCGGAAAGATCTGCCTTGCGCCGAGTTCACAAAAATCCCACTGCACATTCCCATTCTTTACGTGCAGTCGGCTGCTACTGGTGTTGCTAGTTGTGACTGCTGATGACAGATGCCGTAGCAATCAATTCATGGAGTGAGTTGTATGTTTTGCGATACTCTGTCTCTGACAAGCAAGCAGAGGTGACATAGGCGCGAACACGGGAAGGTTGCAGCCCCTCGCTGCCTGCAGACACCGAGCAGCCACACTAGGTGGGCGGCCTAAGCCGTAGGCGAAATGTGCTCACTCGCTTGGGCGCGACGTCAAGCTCTAAATAAGGCTGTCACTAGCGTGAGCGTTGCGTGAGCGTCGTGTAAAGTCGGAAAAGTCGTCTGCATTGGTGAGTGCCATGTTTGGGGAGCGTTTCGTAGTTTGCGCAGTGCAATGGAGACGCGGAAACGTGTTGTGGCCCAGTCTTTTGCAGTTGGACGACAAGAGTGGTACACAGTAGTAAAGTGCGAGGCAGTGAGTTGGCATGAACTGTCGAGTGCACAATGGGGCTTCAGATGTGCGAACACGGGAAGGTTGCAGCCCCTCGCTGCCTGCAGACACCGAGCAGCCACACTAGGTGGGCGGCCTAAGCCGTAGGCGAAATGTGCTCACTCGCTTGGGCGCGACGTCAAGCTCTAAATAAGGCTGTCACTAGCGTGAGCGTTGCGTGAGCGTCGTGTAAAGTCGGAAAAGTCGTCTGCATTGGTGAGTGCCATGTTTGGGGAGCGTTTCGTAGTTTGCGCAGTGCAATGGAGACGCGGAAACGTGTTGTGGCCCAGTCTTTTGCAGTTGGACGACAAGAGTGGTACACAGTAGTAAAGTGCGAGGCAGTGAGTTGGCATGAACTGTCGAGTGCACAATGGGGCTTCAGATGTGCGAACACGGGAAGGTTGCAGCCCCTCGCTGCCTGCAGACACCGAGCAGCCACACTAGGTGGGCGGCCTAAGCCGTAGGCGAAATGTGCTCACTCGCTTGGGCGCGACGTCAAGCTCTAAATAAGGCTGTCACTAGCGTGAGCGTTGCGTGAGCGTCGTGTAAAGTCGGAAATGTCGTCTGCATTGGTGAGTGCCATGTTTGGGGAGCGTTTCGTAGTTTGCGCAGTGCAATGGAGACGCGGAAACGTGTTGTGGCCCAGTCTTTTGCAGTTGGACGACAAGAGTGGTACACAGTAGTAAAGTGCGAGGCAGTGAGTTGGCATGAACAGTCGAGTGCACAATGGGGCTTCAGATGTGCTTGTTACCTGAGGCGCGGTGTGATTGCCGACAAGGAGTGAAAACGGAGCAATTTGTGACTGTCCTTTCGAGAAATGGCTCTGAGCACTATGGGTCTCAACTGCTGTGGTCATCAGTCGACAGCCCTTTCAATTTAAGACGTTAAATACAGACGGAATTTGTAGTCGTAACACCAGAACATCGAAACTACTTGGAACTCATGTGTATATGAACGTGACCACGCCTTTGTACACTGGTCCCTTCACCCCTACAAACCAACCAACCATCAGGTCCGTGCACTTCAGAGTAGCAAAGAAAGGAAAACAGCGCAGCTCTGTTGCGCTTGGGGGCGTAGCTCAGTTGGTAGAGCGTTCGCTTTGCATGTGAAAGGTCCCGGGTTCAAGCCCCGGCGCCTCCATGTTTTGTGGACAGTGCATGGTAAGTGTTGGTCGCGGCGAGCCTAAAGACACGCAAGATGTTGCAAAGCCAGCGTCACAGACTCATATGATGTATACTGACGTAAGGAGCGCTAGACGTAAATGTGAGGACCGGCTGTTGTCGAGGTGTCATCGACTGCAAATCTGTCTTAGGTATAACGGCCTAACCTCAATGAAGTCTAGAGAGTGGACAACACGTCCGTCTTACTCAGAGTGGTGGCCGAACGCTATTTTCGACGTTGTGCGTGCCACTTTAATTTTGGCCAACTACGATTCGATACAGAATGCAGAAAACCTGAAAGACACCCTCGCGGCCACATTGAGAGTAGTGTTTGTCTGCGGAATAATGAGAGTGCAAGGGTCTGTGGTATTGATATGGTTGTATGTAGCACTATTTGTCATCAGGGGGCGTAGCTCAGATGGTAGAGCGCTCGCTTAGCATGCGAGAGGTACTGGGATCGATACCCAGCGCCTCCAGAATTTTTAACACACCAACATGTCCACACTGCCATGCAAGTGGAATAATTCACAGCCAGCGAATGTGTCAAGGCAGATACGAGCGAACGATTAGCAGCCACAATTGGCAAGCGTACTGTTACGCGCAAGAAGCACCCTCCTCCCACCGCTACACTGAATTTAGAAACAGTACAAGTCCTCCCTTAAGATTCTCAAACCTATGTCGGAAAGATCTGCCTTGCGCCGAGTTCACAAAAATCCCACTGCACATTCCCATTCTTTACGTGCAGTCGGCTGCTACTGGTGTTGCTAGTTGTGACTGCTGATGACAGATGCCGTAGCAATCAATTCATGGAGTGAGTTGTATGTTTTGCGATACTCTGTCTCTGACAAGCAAGCAGAGGTGACATAGGCGCGAACACGGGAAGGTTGCAGCCCCTCGCTGCCTGCAGACACCGAGCAGCCACACTAGGTGGGCGGCCTAAGCCGTAGGCGAAATGTGCTCACTCGCTTGGGCGCGACGTCAAGCTCTAAATAAGGCTGTCACTAGCGTGAGCGTTGCGTGAGCGTCGTGTAATGTCGGAAAAGTCGTCTGCATTGGTGAGTGCCATGTTTGGGGAGCGTTTCGTAGTTTGCGCAGTGCAATGGAGACGCGGAAACGTGTTGTGGCCCAGTCTTTTGCAGTTGGACGACAAGAGTGGTACACAGTAGTAAAGTGCGAGGCAGTGAGTTGGCATGAACAGTCGAGTGCACAATGGGGCTTCAGATGTGCTTGTTACCTGAGGCGCGGTGTGATTGCCGACAAGGAGTGAAAACGGAGCAATTTGTGACTGTCCTTTCGAGAAATGGCTCTGAGCACTATGGGTCTCAACTGCTGTGGTCATCAGTCGACAGTCCTTTCAATTTAAGACGTTAAATACAGACGGAATTTGTAGTCGTAACACCAGAACATCGAAACTACTTGGAACTCATGTGTATATGAACGTGACCACGTCATTATACACTGGTCCCTTCACCCCTACAAACCAACCAACCATCAGGTCCGTGCACTTCAGAGTAGCAAAGAAAGGAAAACAGCGCAGCTCTGTTGCGCTTGGGGGCGTAGCTCAGTTGGTAGAGCGTTCGCTTTGCATGTGAAAGGTCCCGGGTTCAAGCCCCGGCGCCTCCATGTTTTGTGGACAGTGCATGGTAAGTGTTGGTCGCGGCGAGCCTAAAGACACGCAAGATGTTGCAAAGCCAGCGTCACAGACTCATATGATGTATACTGACGTAAGGAGCGCTAGACGTAAATGTGAGGACCGGCTGTTGTCGAGGTGTCATCGACTGCAAATCTGTCTTAGGTATAACGGCCTAACCTCAATGAAGTCTAGAGAGTGGACAACACGTCCGTCTTACTCAGAGTGGTGGCCGAACGCTATTTTCGACGTTGTGCGTGCCACTTTAATTTTGGCCAACTACGATTCGATACAGAATGCAGAAAACCTGAAAGACACCCTCGCGGCCACATTGAGAGTAGTGTTTGTCTGCGGAATAATGAGAGTGCAAGGGTCTGTGGTATTGATATGGTTGTATGTAGCACTATTTGTCATCAGGGGGCGTAGCTCAGATGGTAGAGCGCTCGCTTAGCATGCGAGAGGTACTGGGATCGATACCCAGCGCCTCCAGAATTTTTAACACACCAACATGTCCACACTGCCATGCAAGTGGAATAATTCACAGCCAGCGAATGTGTCAAGGCAGATACGAGCGAACGATTAGCAGCCACAATTGGCAAGCGTACTGTTACGCGCAAGAAGCACCCTCCTCCCACCGCTACACTGAATTTAGAAACAGTACAAGTCCTCCCTTAAGATTCTCAAACCTATGTCGGAAAGATCTGCCTTGCGCCGAGTTCACAAAAATCCCACTGCACATTCCCATTCTTTACGTGCAGTCGGCTGCTACTGGTGTTGCTAGTTGTGACTGCTGATGACAGATGCCGTAGCAATCAATTCATGGAGTGAGTTGTATGTTTTGCGATACTCTGTCTCTGACAAGCAAGCAGAGGTGACATAGGCGCGAACACGGGAAGGTTGCAGCCCCTCGCTGCCTGCAGACACCGAGCAGCCACACTAGGTGGGCGGCCTAAGCCGTAGGCGAAATGTGCTCACTCGCTTGGGCGCGACGTCAAGCTCTAAATAAGGCTGTCACTAGCGTGAGCGTTGCGTGAGCGTCGTGTAAAGTAGGAAAAGTCGTCTGCATTGGTGAGTGCCATGTTTGGGGAGCGTTTCGTAGTTTGCGCAGTGCAATGGAGACGCGGAAACGTGTTGTGGCCCAGTCTTTTGCAGTTGGACGACAAGAGTGGTACACAGTAGTAAAGTGCGAGGCAGTGAGTTGGCATGAACTGTCGAGTGCACAATGGGGCTTCAGATGTGCGAACACGGGAAGGTTGCAGCCCCTCGCTGCCTGCAGACACCGAGCAGCCACACTAGGTGGGCGGCCTAAGCCGTAGGCGAAATGTGCTCACTCGCTTGGGCGCGACGTCAAGCTCTAAATAAGGCTGTCACTAGCGTGAGCGTTGCGTGAGCGTCGTGTAAAGTCGGAAAAGTCGTCTGCATTGGTGAGTGCCATGTTTGGGGAGCGTTTCGTAGTTTGCGCAGTGCAATGGAGACGCGGAAACGTGTTGTGGCCCAGTCTTTTGCAGTTGGACGACAAGAGTGGTACACAGTAGTAAAGTGCGAGGCAGTGAGTTGGCATGAACAGTCGAGTGCACAATGGGGCTTCAGATGTGCGAACACGGGAAGGTTGCAGCCCCTCGCTGCCTGCAGACACCGAGCAGCCACACTAGGTGGGCGGCCTAAGCCGTAGGCGAAATGTGCTCACTCGCTTGGGCGCGACGTCAAGCTCTAAATAAGGCTGTCACTAGCGTGAGCGTTGCGTGAGCGTCGTGTAAAGTCGGAAAAGTCGTCTGCATTGGTGAGTGCCATGTTTGGGGAGCGTTTCGTAGTTTGCGCAGTGCAATGGAGACGCGGAAACGTGTTGTGGCCCAGTCTTTTGCAGTTGGACGACAAGAGTGGTACACAGTAGTAAAGTGCGAGGCAGTGAGTTGGCATGAACTGTCGAGTGCACAATGGGGCTTCAGATGTGCGAACACGGGAAGGTTGCAGCCCCTCGCTGCCTGCAGACACCGAGCAGCCACACTAGGTGGGCGGCCTAAGCCGTAGGCGAAATGTGCTCACTCGCTTGGGCGCGACGTCAAGCTCTAAATAAGGCTGTCACTAGCGTGAGCGTTGCGTGAGCGTCGTGTAAAGTCGGAAATGTCGTCTGCATTGGTGAGTGCCATGTTTGGGGAGCGTTTCGTAGTTTGCGCAGTGCAATGGAGACGCGGAAACGTGTTGTGGCCCAGTCTTTTGCAGTTGGACGACAAGAGTGGTACACAGTAGTAAAGTGCGAGGCAGTGAGTTGGCATGAACAGTCGAGTGCACAATGGGGCTTCAGATGTGCTTGTTACCTGAGGCGCGGTGTGATTGCCGACAAGGAGTGAAAACGGAGCAATTTGTGACTGTCCTTTCGAGAAATGGCTCTGAGCACTATGGGTCTCAACTGCTGTGGTCATCAGTCGACAGCCCTTTCAATTTAAGACGTTAAATACAGACGGAATTTGTAGTCGTAACACCAGAACATCGAAACTACTTGGAACTCATGTGTATATGAACGTGACCACGCCTTTGTACACTGGTCCCTTCACCCCTACAAACCAACCAACCATCAGGTCCGTGCACTTCAGAGTAGCAAAGAAAGGAAAACAGCGCAGCTCTGTTGCGCTTGGGGGCGTAGCTCAGTTGGTAGAGCGTTCGCTTTGCATGTGAAAGGTCCCGGGTTCAAGCCCCGGCGCCTCCATGTTTTGTGGACAGTGCATGGTAAGTGTTGGTCGCGGCGAGCCTAAAGACACGCAAGATGTTGCAAAGCCAGCGTCACAGACTCATATGATGTATACTGACGTAAGGAGCGCTAGACGTAAATGTGAGGACCGGCTGTTGTCGAGGTGTCATCGACTGCAAATCTGTCTTAGGTATAACGGCCTAACCTCAATGAAGTCTAGAGAGTGGACAACACGTCCGTCTTACTCAGAGTGGTGGCCGAACGCTATTTTCGACGTTGTGCGTGCCACTTTAATTTTGGCCAACTACGATTCGATACAGAATGCAGAAAACCTGAAAGACACCCTCGCGGCCACATTGAGAGTAGTGTTTGTCTGCGGAATAATGAGAGTGCAAGGGTCTGTGGTATTGATATGGTTGTATGTAGCACTATTTGTCATCAGGGGGCGTAGCTCAGATGGTAGAGCGCTCGCTTAGCATGCGAGAGGTACTGGGATCGATACCCAGCGCCTCCAGAATTTTTAACACACCAACATGTCCACACTGCCATGCAAGTGGAATAATTCACAGCCAGCGAATGTGTCAAGGCAGATACGAGCGAACGATTAGCAGCCACAATTGGCAAGCGTACTGTTACGCGCAAGAAGCACCCTCCTCCCACCGCTACACTGAATTTAGAAACAGTACAAGTCCTCCCTTAAGATTCTCAAACCTATGTCGGAAAGATCTGCCTTGCGCCGAGTTCACAAAAATCCCACTGCACATTCCCATTCTTTACGTGCAGTCGGCTGCTACTGGTGTTGCTAGTTGTGACTGCTGATGACAGATGCCGTAGCAATCAATTCATGGAGTGAGTTGTATGTTTTGCGATACTCTGTCTCTGACAAGCAAGCAGAGGTGACATAGGCGCGAACACGGGAAGGTTGCAGCCCCTCGCTGCCTGCAGACACCGAGCAGCCACACTAGGTGGGCGGCCTAAGCCGTAGGCGAAATGTGCTCACTCGCTTGGGCGCGACGTCAAGCTCTAAATAAGGCTGTCACTAGCGTGAGCGTTGCGTGAGCGTCGTGTAAAGTCGGAAAAGTCGTCTGCATTGGTGAGTGCCATGTTTGGGGAGCGTTTCGTAGTTTGCGCAGTGCAATGGAGACGCGGAAACGTGTTGTGGCCCAGTCTTTTGCAGTTGGACGACAAGAGTGGTACACAGTAGTAAAGTGCGAGGCAGTGAGTTGGCATGAACAGTCGAGTGCACAATGGGGCTTCAGATGTGCGAACACGGGAAGGTTGCAGCCCCTCGCTGCCTGCAGACACCGAGCAGCCACACTAGGTGGGCGGCCTAAGCCGTAGGCGAAATGTGCTCACTCGCTTGGGCGCGACGTCAAGCTCTAAATAAGGCTGTCACTAGCGTGAGCGTTGCGTGAGCGTCGTGTAAAGTCGGAAAAGTCGTCTGCATTGGTGAGTGCCATGTTTGGGGAGCGTTTCGTAGTTTGCGCAGTGCAATGGAGACGCGGAAACGTGTTGTGGCCCAGTCTTTTGCAGTTGGACGACAAGAGTGGTACACAGTAGTAAAGTGCGAGGCAGTGAGTTGGCATGAACTGTCGAGTGCACAATGGGGCTTCAGATGTGCGAACACGGGAAGGTTGCAGCCCCTCGCTGCCTGCAGACACCGAGCAGCCACACTAGGTGGGCGGCCTAAGCCGTAGGCGAAATGTGCTCACTCGCTTGGGCGCGACGTCAAGCTCTAAATAAGGCTGTCACTAGCGTGAGCGTTGCGTGAGCGTCGTGTAAAGTCGGAAAAGTCGTCTGCATTGGTGAGTGCCATGTTTGGGGAGCGTTTCGTAGTTTGCGCAGTGCAATGGAGACGCGGAAACGTGTTGTGGCCCAGTCTTTTGCAGTTGGACGACAAGAGTGGTACACAGTAGTAAAGTGCGAGGCAGTGAGTTGGCATGAACAGTCGAGTGCACAATGGGGCTTCAGATGTGCTTGTTACCTGAGGCGCGGTGTGATTGCCGACAAGGAGTGAAAACGGAGCAATTTGTGACTGTCCTTTCGAGAAATGGCTCTGAGCACTATGGGTCTCAACTGCTGTGGTCATCAGTCGACAGCCCTTTCAATTTAAGACGTTAAATACAGACGGAATTTGTAGTCGTAACACCAGAACATCGAAACTACTTGGAACTCATGTGTATATGAACGTGACCACGCCTTTGTACACTGGTCCCTTCACCCCTACAAACCAACCAACCATCAGGTCCGTGCACTTCAGAGTAGCAAAGAAAGGAAAACAGCGCAGCTCTGTTGCGCTTGGGGGCGTAGCTCAGTTGGTAGAGCGTTCGCTTTGCATGTGAAAGGTCCCGGGTTCAAGCCCCGGCGCCTCCATGTTTTGTGGACAGTGCATGGTAAGTGTTGGTCGCGGCGAGCCTAAAGACACGCAAGATGTTGCAAAGCCAGCGTCACAGACTCATATGATGTATACTGACGTAAGGAGCGCTAGACGTAAATGTGAGGACCGGCTGTTGTCGAGGTGTCATCGACTGCAAATCTGTCTTAGGTATAACGGCCTAACCTCAATGAAGTCTAGAGAGTGGACAACACGTCCGTCTTACTCAGAGTGGTGGCCGAACGCTATTTTCGACGTTGTGCGTGCCACTTTAATTTTGGCCAACTACGATTCGATACAGAATGCAGAAAACCTGAAAGACACCCTCGCGGCCACATTGAGAGTAGTGTTTGTCTGCGGAATAATGAGAGTGCAAGGGTCTGTGGTATTGATATGGTTGTATGTAGCACTATTTGTCATCAGGGGGCGTAGCTCAGATGGTAGAGCGCTCGCTTAGCATGCGAGAGGTACTGGGATCGATACCCAGCGCCTCCAGAATTTTTAACACACCAACATGTCCACACTGCCATGCAAGTGGAATAATTCACAGCCAGCGAATGTGTCAAGGCAGATACGAGCGAACGATTAGCAGCCACAATTGGCAAGCGTACTGTTACGCGCAAGAAGCACCCTCCTCCCACCGCTACACTGAATTTAGAAACAGTACAAGTCCTCCCTTAAGATTCTCAAACCTATGTCGGAAAGATCTGCCTTGCGCCGAGTTCACAAAAATCCCACTGCACATTCCCATTCTTCACGTGCAGCCGGCTGCTACTGGTGTTGCTAGTTGTGACTGCTGATGACAGATGCCGTAGCAATCAATTCATGGAGTGAGTTGTATGTTTTGCGATACTCTGTCTCTGACAAGCAAGCAGAGGTGACATAGGCGCGAACACGGGAAGGTTGCAGCCCCTCGCTGCCTGCAGACACCGAGCAGCCACACTAGGTGGGCGGCCTAAGCCGTAGGCGAAATGTGCTCACTCGCTTGGGCGCGACGTCAAGCTCTAAATAAGGCTGTCACTAGCGTGAGCGTTGCGTGAGCGCCGTGTAAAGTCGGAAAAGTCGTCTGCATTGGTGAGTGCCATGTTTGGGGAGCGTTTCGTAGTTTGCGCAGTGCAATGGAGACGCGGAAACGTGTTGTGGCCCAGTCTTTTGCAGTTGGACGACAAGAGTGGTACACAGTAGTAAAGTGCGAGGCAGTGAGTTGGCATGAACAGTCGAGTGCACAATGGGGCTTCAGATGTGCGAACACGGGAAGGTTGCAGCCCCTCGCTGCCTGCAGACACCGAGCAGCCACACTAGGTGGGCGGCCTAAGCCGTAGGCGAAATGTGCTCACTCGCTTGGGCGCGACGTCAAGCTCTAAATAAGGCTGTCACTAGCGTGAGCGTTGCGTGAGCGTCGTGTAAAGTCGGAAAAGTCGTCTGCATTGGTGAGTGCCATGTTTGGGGAGCGTTTCGTAGTTTGCGCAGTGCAATGGAGACGCGGAAACGTGTTGTGGCCCAGTCTTTTGCAGTTGGACGACAAGAGTGGTACACAGTAGTAAAGTGCGAGGCAGTGAGTTGGCATGAACTGTCGAGTGCACAATGGGGCTTCAGATGTGCGAACACGGGAAGGTTGCAGCCCCTCGCTGCCTGCAGACACCGAGCAGCCACACTAGGTGGGCGGCCTAAGCCGTAGGCGAAATGTGCTCACTCGCTTGGGCGCGACGTCAAGCTCTAAATAAGGCTGTCACTAGCGTGAGCGTTGCGTGAGCGTCGTGTAAAGTCGGAAAAGTCGTCTGCATTGGTGAGTGCCATGTTTGGGGAGCGTTTCGTAGTTTGCGCAGTGCAATGGAGACGCGGAAACGTGTTGTGGCCCAGTCTTTTGCAGTTGGACGACAAGAGTGGTACACAGTAGTAAAGTGCGAGGCAGTGAGTTGGCATGAACTGTCGAGTGCACAATGGGGCTTCAGATGTGCGAACACGGGAAGGTTGCAGCCCCTCGCTGCCTGCAGACACCGAGCAGCCACACTAGGTGGGCGGCCTAAGCCGTAGGCGAAATGTGCTCACTCGCTTGGGCGCGACGTCAAGCTCTAAATAAGGCTGTCACTAGCGTGAGCGTTGCGTGAGCGCCGTGTAAAGTCGGAAAAGTCGTCTGCATTGGTGAGTGCCATGTTTGGGGAGCGTTTCGTAGTTTGCGCAGTGCAATGGAGACGCGGAAACGTGTTGTGGCCCAGTCTTTTGCAGTTGGACGACAAGAGTGGTACACAGTAGTAAAGTGCGAGGCAGTGAGTTGGCATGAACAGTCGAGTGCACAATGGGGCTTCAGATGTGCGAACACGGGAAGGTTGCAGCCCCTCGCTGCCTGCAGACACCGAGCAGCCACACTAGGTGGGCGGCCTAAGCCGTAGGCGAAATGTGCTCACTCGCTTGGGCGCGACGTCAAGCTCTAAATAAGGCTGTCACTAGCGTGAGCGTTGCGTGAGCGTCGTGTAAAGTCGGAAAAGTCGTCTGCATTGGTGAGTGCCATGTTTGGGGAGCGTTTCGTAGTTTGCGCAGTGCAATGGAGACGCGGAAACGTGTTGTGGCCCAGTCTTTTGCAGTTGGACGACAAGAGTGGTACACAGTAGTAAAGTGCGAGGCAGTGAGTTGGCATGAACTGTCGAGTGCACAATGGGGCTTCAGATGTGCGAACACGGGAAGGTTGCAGCCCCTCGCTGCCTGCAGACACCGAGCAGCCACACTAGGTGGGCGGCCTAAGCCGTAGGCGAAATGTGCTCACTCGCTTGGGCGCGACGTCAAGCTCTAAATAAGGCTGTCACTAGCGTGAGCGTTGCGTGAGCGTCGTGTAAAGTCGGAAAAGTCGTCTGCATTGGTGAGTGCCATGTTTGGGGAGCGTTTCGTAGTTTGCGCAGTGCAATGGAGACGCGGAAACGTGTTGTGGCCCAGTCTTTTGCAGTTGGACGACAAGAGTGGTACACAGTAGTAAAGTGCGAGGCAGTGAGTTGGCATGAACAGTCGAGTGCACAATGGGGCTTCAGATGTGCGAACACGGGAAGGTTGCAGCCCCTCGCTGCCTGCAGACACCGAGCAGCCACACTAGGTGGGCGGCCTAAGCCGTAGGCGAAATGTGCTCACTCGCTTGGGCGCGACGTCAAGCTCTAAATAAGGCTGTCACTAGCGTGAGCGTTGCGTGAGCGTCGTGTAAAGTCGGAAAAGTCGTCTGCATTGGTGAGTGCCATGTTTGGGGAGCGTTTCGTAGTTTGCGCAGTGCAATGGAGACGCGGAAACGTGTTGTGGCCCAGTCTTTTGCAGTTGGACGACAAGAGTGGTACACAGTAGTAAAGTGCGAGGCAGTGAGTTGGCATGAACTGTCGAGTGCACAATGGGGCTTCAGATGTGCGAACACGGGAAGGTTGCAGCCCCTCGCTGCCTGCAGACACCGAGCAGCCACACTAGGTGGGCGGCCTAAGCCGTAGGCGAAATGTGCTCACTCGCTTGGGCGCGACGTCAAGCTCTAAATAAGGCTGTCACTAGCGTGAGCGTTGCGTGAGCGTCGTGTAAAGTCGGAAAAGTCGTCTGCATTGGTGAGTGCCATGTTTGGGGAGCGTTTCGTAGTTTGCGCAGTGCAATGGAGACGCGGAAACGTGTTGTGGCCCAGTCTTTTGCAGTTGGACGACAAGAGTGGTACACAGTAGTAAAGTGCGAGGCAGTGAGTTGGCATGAACAGTCGAGTGCACAATGGGGCTTCAGATGTGCTTGTTACCTGAGGCGCGGTGTGATTGCCGACAAGGAGTGAAAACGGAGCAATTTGTGACTGTCCTTTCGAGAAATGGCTCTGAGCACTATGGGTCTCAACTGCTGTGGTCATCAGTCGACAGCCCTTTCAATTTAAGACGTTAAATACAGACGGAATTTGTAGTCGTAACACCAGAACATCGAAACTACTTGGAACTCATGTGTATATGAACGTGACCACGCCTTTGTACACTGGTCCCTTCACCCCTACAAACCAACCAACCATCAGGTCCGTGCACTTCAGAGTAGCAAAGAAAGGAAAACAGCGCAGCTCTGTTGCGCTTGGGGGCGTAGCTCAGTTGGTAGAGCGTTCGCTTTGCATGTGAAAGGTCCCGGGTTCAAGCCCCGGCGCCTCCATGTTTTGTGGACAGTGCATGGTAAGTGTTGGTCGCGGCGAGCCTAAAGACACGCAAGATGTTGCAAAGCCAGCGTCACAGACTCATATGATGTATACTGACGTAAGGAGCGCTAGACGTAAATGTGAGGACCGGCTGTTGTCGAGGTGTCATCGACTGCAAATCTGTCTTAGGTATAACGGCCTAACCTCAATGAAGTCTAGAGAGTGGACAACACGTCCATCTTACTCAGAGTGGTGGCCGAACGCTATTTTCGACGTTGTGCGTGCCACTTTAATTTTGGCCAACTACGATTCGATACAGAATGCAGAAAACCTGAAAGACACCCTCGCGGCCACATTGAGAGTAGTGTTTGTCTGCGGAATAATGAGAGTGCAAGGGTCTGTGGTATTGATATGGTTGTATGTAGCACTATTTGTCATCAGGGGGCGTAGCTCAGATGGTAGAGCGCTCGCTTAGCATGCGAGAGGTACTGGGATCGATACCCAGCGCCTCCAGAATTTTTAACACACCAACATGTCCACACTGCCATGCAAGTGGAATAATTCACAGCCAGCGAATGTGTCAAGGCAGATACGAGCGAACGATTAGCAGCCACAATTGGCAAGCGTACTGTTACGCGCAAGAAGCACCCTCCTCCCACCGCTACACTGAATTTAGAAACAGTACAAGTCCTCCCTTAAGATTCTCAAACCTATGTCGGAAAGATCTGCCTTGCGCCGAGTTCACAAAAATCCCACTGCACATTCCCATTCTTCACGTGCAGCCGGCTGCTACTGGTGTTGCTAGTTGTGACTGCTGATGACAGATGCCGTAGCAATCAATTCATGGAGTGAGTTGTATGTTTTGCGATACTCTGTCTCTGACAAGCAAGCAGAGGTGACATAGGCGCGAACACGGGAAGGTTGCAGCCCCTCGCTGCCTGCAGACACCGAGCAGCCACACTAGGTGGGCGGCCTAAGCCGTAGGCGAAATGTGCTCACTCGCTTGGGCGCGACGTCAAGCTCTAAATAAGGCTGTCACTAGCGTGAGCGTTGCGTGAGCGTCGTGTAAAGTCGGAAAAGTCGTCTGCATTGGTGAGTGCCATGTTTGGGGAGCGTTTCGTAGTTTGCGCAGTGCAATGGAGACGCGGAAACGTGTTGTGGCCCAGTCTTTTGCAGTTGGACGACAAGAGTGGTACACAGTAGTAAAGTGCGAGGCAGTGAGTTGGCATGAACAGTCGAGTGCACAATGGGGCTTCAGATGTGCGAACACGGGAAGGTTGCAGCCCCTCGCTGCCTGCAGACACCGAGCAGCCACACTAGGTGGGCGGCCTAAGCCGTAGGCGAAATGTGCTCACTCGCTTGGGCGCGACGTCAAGCTCTAAATAAGGCTGTCACTAGCGTGAGCGTTGCGTGAGCGTCGTGTAAAGTCGGAAAAGTCGTCTGCATTGGTGAGTGCCATGTTTGGGGAGCGTTTCGTAGTTTGCGCAGTGCAATGGAGACGCGGAAACGTGTTGTGGCCCAGTCTTTTGCAGTTGGACGACAAGAGTGGTACACAGTAGTAAAGTGCGAGGCAGTGAGTTGGCATGAACTGTCGAGTGCACAATGGGGCTTCAGATGTGCGAACACGGGAAGGTTGCAGCCCCTCGCTGCCTGCAGACACCGAGCAGCCACACTAGGTGGGCGGCCTAAGCCGTAGGCGAAATGTGCTCACTCGCTTGGGCGCGACGTCAAGCTCTAAATAAGGCTGTCACTAGCGTGAGCGTTGCGTGAGCGCCGTGTAAAGTCGGAAAAGTCGTCTGCATTGGTGAGTGCCATGTTTGGGGAGCGTTTCGTAGTTTGCGCAGTGCAATGGAGACGCGGAAACGTGTTGTGGCCCAGTCTTTTGCAGTTGGACGACAAGAGTGGTACACAGTAGTAAAGTGCGAGGCAGTGAGTTGGCATGAACAGTCGAGTGCACAATGGGGCTTCAGATGTGCGAACACGGGAAGGTTGCAGCCCCTCGCTGCCTGCAGACACCGAGCAGCCACACTAGGTGGGCGGCCTAAGCCGTAGGCGAAATGTGCTCACTCGCTTGGGCGCGACGTCAAGCTCTAAATAAGGCTGTCACTAGCGTGAGCGTTGCGTGAGCGTCGTGTAAAGTCGGAAAAGTCGTCTGCATTGGTGAGTGCCATGTTTGGGGAGCGTTTCGTAGTTTGCGCAGTGCAATGGAGACGCGGAAACGTGTTGTGGCCCAGTCTTTTGCAGTTGGACGACAAGAGTGGTACACAGTAGTAAAGTGCGAGGCAGTGAGTTGGCATGAACAGTCGAGTGCACAATGGGGCTTCAGATGTGCTTGTTACCTGAGGCGCGGTGTGATTGCCGACAAGGAGTGAAAACGGAGCAATTTGTGACTGTCCTTTCGAGAAATGGCTCTGAGCACTATGGGTCTCAACTGCTGTGGTCATCAGTCGACAGCCCTTTCAATTTAAGACGTTAAATACAGACGGAATTTGTAGTCGTAACACCAGAACATCGAAACTACTTGGAACTCATGTGTATATGAACGTGACCACGCCTTTGTACACTGGTCCCCTCACCCCTACAAACCAACCAACCATCAGGTCCGTGCACTTCAGAGTAGCAAAGAAAGGAAAACAGCGCAGCTCTGTTGCGCTTGGGGGCGTAGCTCAGTTGGTAGAGCGTTCGCTTTGCATGTGAAAGGTCCCGGGTTCAAGCCCCGGCGCCTCCATGTTTTTTGGACAGTGCATGGTAAGTGTTGGTCGCGGCGAGCCTAAAGACACGCAAGATGTTGCAAAGCCAGCGTCACAGACTCATATGATGTATACTGACGTAAGGAGCGCTAGACGTAAATGTGAGGACCGGCTGTTGTCGAGGTGTCATCGACTGCAAATCTGTCTTAGGTATAACGGCCTAACCTCAATGAAGTCTAGAGAGTGGACAACACGTCCGTCTTACTCAGAGTGGTGGCCGAACGCTATTTTCGACGTTGTGCGTGCCACTTTAATTTTGGCCAACTACGATTCGATACAGAATGCAGAAAACCTGAAAGACACCCTCGCGGCCACATTGAGAGTAGTGTTTGTCTGCGGAATAATGAGAGTGCAAGGGTCTGTGGTATTGATATGGTTGTATGTAGCACTATTTGTCATCAGGGGGCGTAGCTCAGATGGTAGAGCGCTCGCTTAGCATGCAGAGGTACTGGGATCGATACCCAGCGCCTCCAGAATTTTTAACACACCAACATGTCCACACTGCCATGCAAGTGGAATAATTCACAGCCAGCGAATGTGTCAAGGCAGATACGAGCGAACGATTAGCAGCCACAATTGGCAAGCGTACTGTTACGCGCAAGAAGCACCCTCCTCCCACCGCTACACTGAATTTAGAAACAGTACAAGTCCTCCCTTAAGATTCTCAAACCTATGTCGGAAAGATCTGCCTTGCGCCGAGTTCACAAAAATCCCACTGCACATTCCCATTCTTTACGTGCAGTCGGCTGCTACTGGTGTTGCTAGTTGTGACTGCTGATGACAGATGCCGTAGCAATCAATTCATGGAGTGAGTTGTATGTTTTGCGATACTCTGTCTCTGACAAGCAAGCAGAGGTGACATAGGCGCGAACACGGGAAGGTTGCAGCCCCTCGCTGCCTGCAGACACCGAGCAGCCACACTAGGTGGGCGGCCTAAGCCGTAGGCGAAATGTGCTCACTCGCTTGGGCGCGACGTCAAGCTCTAAATAAGGCTGTCACTAGCGTGAGCGTTGCGTGAGCGTCGTGTAAAGTCGGAAAAGTCGTCTGCATTGGTGAGTGCCATGTTTGGGGAGCGTTTCGTAGTTTGCGCAGTGCAATGGAGACGCGGAAACGTGTTGTGGCCCAGTCTTTTGCAGTTGGACGACAAGAGTGGTACACAGTAGTAAAGTGCGAGGCAGTGAGTTGGCATGA
This sequence comes from Schistocerca cancellata, assembly GCF_023864275.1. Classification (NCBI taxonomy): domain Eukaryota; kingdom Metazoa; phylum Arthropoda; class Insecta; order Orthoptera; family Acrididae; genus Schistocerca; species Schistocerca cancellata. The sequence goes on from NW_026046882.1 coordinate 132,444, forward strand.
ACAGTCGAGTGCACAATGGGGCTTCAGATGTGCTTGTTACCTGAGGCGCGGTGTGATTGCCGACAAGGAGTGAAAACGGAGCAATTTGTGACTGTCCTTTCGAGAAATGGCTCTGAGCACTATGGGTCTCAACTGCTGTGGTCATCAGTCGACAGCCCTTTCAATTTAAGACGTTAAATACAGACGGAATTTGTAGTCGTAACACCAGAACATCGAAACTACTTGGAACTCATGTGTATATGAACGTGACCACGCCTTTGTACACTGGTCCCCTCACCCCTACAAACCAACCAACCATCAGGTCCGTGCACTTCAGAGTAGCAAAGAAAGGAAAACAGCGCAGCTCTGTTGCGCTTGGGGGCGTAGCTCAGTTGGTAGAGCGTTCGCTTTGCATGTGAAAGGTCCCGGGTTCAAGCCCCGGCGCCTCCATGTTTTGTGGACAGTGCATGGTAAGTGTTGGTCGCGGCGAGCCTAAAGACACGCAAGATGTTGCAAAGCCAGCGTCACAGACTCATATGATGTATACTGACGTAAGGAGCGCTAGACGTAAATGTGAGGACCGGCTGTTGTCGAGGTGTCATCGACTGCAAATCTGTCTTAGGTATAACGGCCTAACCTCAATGAAGTCTAGAGAGTGGACAACACGTCCGTCTTACTCAGAGTGGTGGCCGAACGCTATTTTCGACGTTGTGCGTGCCACTTTAATTTTGGCCAACTACGATTCGATACAGAATGCAGAAAACCTGAAAGACACCCTCGCGGCCACATTGAGAGTAGTGTTTGTCTGCGGAATAATGAGAGTGCAAGGGTCTGTGGTATTGATATGGTTGTATGTAGCACTATTTGTCATCAGGGGGCGTAGCTCAGATGGTAGAGCGCTCGCTTAGCATGCAGAGGTACTGGGATCGATACCCAGCGCCTCCAGAATTTTTAACACACCAACATGTCCACACTGCCATGCAAGTGGAATAATTCACAGCCAGCGAATGTGTCAAGGCAGATACGAGCGAACGATTAGCAGCCACAATTGGCAAGCGTACTGTTACGCGCAAGAAGCACCCTCCTCCCACCGCTACACTGAATTTAGAAACAGTACAAGTCCTCCCTTAAGATTCTCAAACCTATGTCGGAAAGATCTGCCTTGCGCCGAGTTCACAAAAATCCCACTGCACATTCCCATTCTTTACGTGCAGTCGGCTGCTACTGGTGTTGCTAGTTGTGACTGCTGATGACAGATGCCGTAGCAATCAATTCATGGAGTGAGTTGTATGTTTTGCGATACTCTGTCTCTGACAAGCAAGCAGAGGTGACATAGGCGCGAACACGGGAAGGTTGCAGCCCCTCGCTGCCTGCAGACACCGAGCAGCCACACTAGGTGGGCGGCCTAAGCCGTAGGCGAAATGTGCTCACTCGCTTGGGCGCGACGTCAAGCTCTAAATAAGGCTGTCACTAGCGTGAGCGTTGCGTGAGCGTCGTGTAAAGTCGGAAAAGTCGTCTGCATTGGTGAGTGCCATGTTTGGGGAGCGTTTCGTAGTTTGCGCAGTGCAATGGAGACGCGGAAACGTGTTGTGGCCCAGTCTTTTGCAGTTGGACGACAAGAGTGGTACACAGTAGTAAAGTGCGAGGCAGTGAGTTGGCATGAACAGTCGAGTGCACAATGGGGCTTCAGATGTGCGAACACGGGAAGGTTGCAGCCCCTCGCTGCCTGCAGACACCGAGCAGCCACACTAGGTGGGCGGCCTAAGCCGTAGGCGAAATGTGCTCACTCGCTTGGGCGCGACGTCAAGCTCTAAATAAGGCTGTCACTAGCGTGAGCGTTGCGTGAGCGTCGTGTAAAGTCGGAAAAGTCGTCTGCATTGGTGAGTGCCATGTTTGGGGAGCGTTTCGTAGTTTGCGCAGTGCAATGGAGACGCGGAAACGTGTTGTGGCCCAGTCTTTTGCAGTTGGACGACAAGAGTGGTACACAGTAGTAAAGTGCGAGGCAGTGAGTTGGCATGAACTGTCGAGTGCACAATGGGGCTTCAGATGTGCGAACACGGGAAGGTTGCAGCCCCTCGCTGCCTGCAGACACCGAGCAGCCACACTAGGTGGGCGGCCTAAGCCGTAGGCGAAATGTGCTCACTCGCTTGGGCGCGACGTCAAGCTCTAAATAAGGCTGTCACTAGCGTGAGCGTTGCGTGAGCGTCGTGTAAAGTCGGAAAAGTCGTCTGCATTGGTGAGTGCCATGTTTGGGGAGCGTTTCGTAGTTTGCGCAGTGCAATGGAGACGCGGAAACGTGTTGTGGCCCAGTCTTTTGCAGTTGGACGACAAGAGTGGTACACAGTAGTAAAGTGCGAGGCAGTGAGTTGGCATGAACAGTCGAGTGCACAATGGGGCTTCAGATGTGCTTGTTACCTGAGGCGCGGTGTGATTGCCGACAAGGAGTGAAAACGGAGCAATTTGTGACTGTCCTTTCGAGAAATGGCTCTGAGCACTATGGGTCTCAACTGCTGTGGTCATCAGTCGACAGCCCTTTCAATTTAAGACGTTAAATACAGACGGAATTTGTAGTCGTAACACCAGAACATCGAAACTACTTGGAACTCATGTGTATATGAACGTGACCACGCCTTTGTACACTGGTCCCTTCACCCCTACAAACCAACCAACCATCAGGTCCGTGCACTTCAGAGTAGCAAAGAAAGGAAAACAGCGCAGCTCTGTTGCGCTTGGGGGCGTAGCTCAGTTGGTAGAGCGTTCGCTTTGCATGTGAAAGGTCCCGGGTTCAAGCCCCGGCGCCTCCATGTTTTGTGGACAGTGCATGGTAAGTGTTGGTCGCGGCGAGCCTAAAGACACGCAAGATGTTGCAAAGCCAGCGTCACAGACTCATATGATGTATACTGACGTAAGGAGCGCTAGACGTAAATGTGAGGACCGGCTGTTGTCGAGGTGTCATCGACTGCAAATCTGTCTTAGGTATAACGGCCTAACCTCAATGAAGTCTAGAGAGTGGACAACACGTCCGTCTTACTCAGAGTGGTGGCCGAACGCTATTTTCGACGTTGTGCGTGCCACTTTAATTTTGGCCAACTACGATTCGATACAGAATGCAGAAAACCTGAAAGACACCCTCGCGGCCACATTGAGAGTAGTGTTTGTCTGCGGAATAATGAGAGTGCAAGGGTCTGTGGTATTGATATGGTTGTATGTAGCACTATTTGTCATCAGGGGGCGTAGCTCAGATGGTAGAGCGCTCGCTTAGCATGCGAGAGGTACTGGGATCGATACCCAGCGCCTCCAGAATTTTTAACACACCAACATGTCCACACTGCCATGCAAGTGGAATAATTCACAGCCAGCGAATGTGTCAAGGCAGATACGAGCGAACGATTAGCAGCCACAATTGGCAAGCGTACTGTTACGCGCAAGAAGCACCCTCCTCCCACCGCTACACTGAATTTAGAAACAGTACAAGTCCTCCCTTAAGATTCTCAAACCTATGTCGGAAAGATCTGCCTTGCGCCGAGTTCACAAAAATCCCACTGCACATTCCCATTCTTCACGTGCAGCCGGCTGCTACTGGTGTTGCTAGTTGTGACTGCTGATGACAGATGCCGTAGCAATCAATTCATGGAGTGAGTTGTATGTTTTGCGATACTCTGTCTCTGACAAGCAAGCAGAGGTGACATAGGCGCGAACACGGGAAGGTTGCAGCCCCTCGCTGCCTGCAGACACCGAGCAGCCACACTAGTTGGGCGGCCTAAGCCGTAGGCGAAATGTGCTCACTCGCTTGGGCGCGACGTCAAGCTCTAAATAAGGCTGTCACTAGCGTGAGCGTTGCGTGAGCGTCGTGTAAAGTCGGAAAAGTCGTCTGCATTGGTGAGTGCCATGTTTGGGGAGCGTTTCGTAGTTTGCGCAGTGCAATGGAGACGCGGAAACGTGTTGTGGCCCAGTCTTTTGCAGTTGGACGACAAGAGTGGTACACAGTAGTAAAGTGCGAGGCAGTGAGTTGGCATGAACAGTCGAGTGCACAATGGGGCTTCAGATGTGCGAACACGGGAAGGTTGCAGCCCCTCGCTGCCTGCAGACACCGAGCAGCCACACTAGGTGGGCGGCCTAAGCCGTAGGCGAAATGTGCTCACTCGCTTGGGCGCGACGTCAAGCTCTAAATAAGGCTGTCACTAGCGTGAGCGTTGCGTGAGCGTCGTGTAAAGTCGGAAAAGTCGTCTGCATTGGTGAGTGCCATGTTTGGGGAGCGTTTCGTAGTTTGCGCAGTGCAATGGAGACGCGGAAACGTGTTGTGGCCCAGTCTTTTGCAGTTGGACGACAAGAGTGGTACACAGTAGTAAAGTGCGAGGCAGTGAGTTGGCATGAACTGTCGAGTGCACAATGGGGCTTCAGATGTGCGAACACGGGAAGGTTGCAGCCCCTCGCTGCCTGCAGACACCGAGCAGCCACACTAGGTGGGCGGCCTAAGCCGTAGGCGAAATGTGCTCACTCGCTTGGGCGCGACGTCAAGCTCTAAATAAGGCTGTCACTAGCGTGAGCGTTGCGTGAGCGTCGTGTAAAGTCGGAAAAGTCGTCTGCATTGGTGAGTGCCATGTTTGGGGAGCGTTTCGTAGTTTGCGCAGTGCAATGGAGACGCGGAAACGTGTTGTGGCCCAGTCTTTTGCAGTTGGACGACAAGAGTGGTACACAGTAGTAAAGTGCGAGGCAGTGAGTTGGCATGAACAGTCGAGTGCACAATCGGGCTTCAGATGTGCTTGTTACCTGAGGCGCGGTGTGATTGCCGACAAGGAGTGAAAACGGAGCAATTTGTGACTGTCCTTTCGAGAAATGGCTCTGAGCACTATGGGTCTCAACTGCTGTGGTCATCAGTCGACAGCCCTTTCAATTTAAGACGTTAAATACAGACGGAATTTGTAGTCGTAACACCAGAACATCGAAACTACTTGGAACTCATGTGTATATGAACGTGACCACGCCTTTGTACACTGGTCCCTTCACCCCTACAAACCAACCAACCATCAGGTCCGTGCACTTCAGAGTAGCAAAGAAAGGAAAACAGCGCAGCTCTGTTGCGCTTGGGGGCGTAGCTCAGTTGGTAGAGCGTTCGCTTTGCATGTGAAAGGTCCCGGGTTCAAGCCCCGGCGCCTCCATGTTTTGTGGACAGTGCATGGTAAGTGTTGGTCGCGGCGAGCCTAAAGACACGCAAGATGTTGCAAAGCCAGCGTCACAGACTCATATGATGTATACTGACGTAAGGAGCGCTAGACGTAAATGTGAGGACCGGCTGTTGTCGAGGTGTCATCGACTGCAAATCTGTCTTAGGTATAACGGCCTAACCTCAATGAAGTCTAGAGAGTGGACAACACGTCCGTCTTACTCAGAGTGGTGGCCGAACGCTATTTTCGACGTTGTGCGTGCCACTTTAATTTTGGCCAACTACGATTCGATACAGAATGCAGAAAACCTGAAAGACACCCTCGCGGCCACATTGAGAGTAGTGTTTGTCTGCGGAATAATGAGAGTGCAAGGGTCTGTGGTATTGATATGGTTGTATGTAGCACTATTTGTCATCAGGGGGCGTAGCTCAGATGGTAGAGCGCTCGCTTAGCATGCGAGAGGTACTGGGATCGATACCCAGCGCCTCCAGAATTTTTAACACACCAACATGTCCACACTGCCATGCAAGTGGAATAATTCACAGCCAGCGAATGTGTCAAGGCAGATACGAGCGAACGATTAGCAGCCACAATTGGCAAGCGTACTGTTACGCGCAAGAAGCACCCTCCTCCCACCGCTACACTGAATTTAGAAACAGTACAAGTCCTCCCTTAAGATTCTCAAACCTATGTCGGAAAGATCTGCCTTGCGCCGAGTTCACAAAAATCCCACTGCACATTCCCATTCTTCACGTGCAGCCGGCTGCTACTGGTGTTGCTAGTTGTGACTGCTGATGACAGATGCCGTAGCAATCAATTCATGGAGTGAGTTGTATGTTTTGCGATACTCTGTCTCTGACAAGCAAGCAGAGGTGACATAGGCGCGAACACGGGAAGGTTGCAGCCCCTCGCTGCCTGCAGACACCGAGCAGCCACACTAGTTGGGCGGCCTAAGCCGTAGGCGAAATGTGCTCACTCGCTTGGGCGCGACGTCAAGCTCTAAATAAGGCTGTCACTAGCGTGAGCGTTGCGTGAGCGTCGTGTAAAGTCGGAAAAGTCGTCTGCATTGGTGAGTGCCATGTTTGGGGAGCGTTTCGTAGTTTGCGCAGTGCAATGGAGACGCGGAAACGTGTTGTGGCCCAGTCTTTTGCAGTTGGACGACAAGAGTGGTACACAGTAGTAAAGTGCGAGGCAGTGAGTTGGCATGAACAGTCGAGTGCACAATGGGGCTTCAGATGTGCGAACACGGGAAGGTTGCAGCCCCTCGCTGCCTGCAGACACCGAGCAGCCACACTAGGTGGGCGGCCTAAGCCGTAGGCGAAATGTGCTCACTCGCTTGGGCGCGACGTCAAGCTCTAAATAAGGCTGTCACTAGCGTGAGCGTTGCGTGAGCGTCGTGTAAAGTCGGAAAAGTCGTCTGCATTGGTGAGTGCCATGTTTGGGGAGCGTTTCGTAGTTTGCGCAGTGCAATGGAGACGCGGAAACGTGTTGTGGCCCAGTCTTTTGCAGTTGGACGACAAGAGTGGTACACAGTAGTAAAGTGCGAGGCAGTGAGTTGGCATGAACTGTCGAGTGCACAATGGGGCTTCAGATGTGCGAACACGGGAAGGTTGCAGCCCCTCGCTGCCTGCAGACACCGAGCAGCCACACTAGGTGGGCGGCCTAAGCCGTAGGCGAAATGTGCTCACTCGCTTGGGCGCGACGTCAAGCTCTAAATAAGGCTGTCACTAGCGTGAGCGTTGCGTGAGCGTCGTGTAAAGTCGGAAAAGTCGTCTGCATTGGTGAGTGCCATGTTTGGGGAGCGTTTCGTAGTTTGCGCAGTGCAATGGAGACGCGGAAACGTGTTGTGGCCCAGTCTTTTGCAGTTGGACGACAAGAGTGGTACACAGTAGTAAAGTGCGAGGCAGTGAGTTGGCATGAACAGTCGAGTGCACAATGGGGCTTCAGATGTGCTTGTTACCTGAGGCGCGGTGTGATTGCCGACAAGGAGTGAAAACGGAGCAATTTGTGACTGTCCTTTCGAGAAATGGCTCTGAGCACTATGGGTCTCAACTGCTGTGGTCATCAGTCGACAGCCCTTTCAATTTAAGACGTTAAATACAGACGGAATTTGTAGTCGTAACACCAGAACATCGAAACTACTTGGAACTCATGTGTATATGAACGTGACCACGCCTTTGTACACTGGTCCCTTCACCCCTACAAACCAACCAACCATCAGGTCCGTGCACTTCAGAGTAGCAAAGAAAGGAAAACAGCGCAGCTCTGTTGCGCTTGGGGGCGTAGCTCAGTTGGTAGAGCGTTCGCTTTGCATGTGAAAGGTCCCGGGTTCAAGCCCCGGCGCCTCCATGTTTTGTGGACAGTGCATGGTAAGTGTTGGTCGCGGCGAGCCTAAAGACACGCAAGATGTTGCAAAGCCAGCGTCACAGACTCATATGATGTATACTGACGTAAGGAGCGCTAGACGTAAATGTGAGGACCGGCTGTTGTCGAGGTGTCATCGACTGCAAATCTGTCTTAGGTATAACGGCCTAACCTCAATGAAGTCTAGAGAGTGGACAACACGTCCGTCTTACTCAGAGTGGTGGCCGAACGCTATTTTCGACGTTGTGCGTGCCACTTTAATTTTGGCCAACTACGATTCGATACAGAATGCAGAAAACCTGAAAGACACCCTCGCGGCCACATTGAGAGTAGTGTTTGTCTGCGGAATAATGAGAGTGCAAGGGTCTGTGGTATTGATATGGTTGTATGTAGCACTATTTGTCATCAGGGGGCGTAGCTCAGATGGTAGAGCGCTCGCTTAGCATGCGAGAGGTACTGGGATCGATACCCAGCGCCTCCAGAATTTTTAACACACCAACATGTCCACACTGCCATGCAAGTGGAATAATTCACAGCCAGCGAATGTGTCAAGGCAGATACGAGCGAACGATTAGCAGCCACAATTGGCAAGCGTACTGTTACGCGCAAGAAGCACCCTCCTCCCACCGCTACACTGAATTTAGAAACAGTACAAGTCCTCCCTTAAGATTCTCAAACCTATGTCGGAAAGATCTGCCTTGCGCCGAGTTCACAAAAATCCCACTGCACATTCCCATTCTTCACGTGCAGCCGGCTGCTACTGGTGTTGCTAGTTGTGACTGCTGATGACAGATGCCGTAGCAATCAATTCATGGAGTGAGTTGTATGTTTTGCGATACTCTGTCTCTGACAAGCAAGCAGAGGTGACATAGGCGCGAACACGGGAAGGTTGCAGCCCCTCGCTGCCTGCAGACACCGAGCAGCCACGCTAGTTGGGCGGCCTAAGCCGTAGGCGAAATGTGCTCACTCGCTTGGGCGCGACGTCAAGCTCTAAATAAGGCTGTCACTAGCGTGAGCGTTGCGTGAGCGTCGTGTAAAGTCGGAAAAGTCGTCTGCATTGGTGAGTGCCATGTTTGGGGAGCGTTTCGTAGTTTGCGCAGTGCAATGGAGACGCGGAAACGTGTTGTGGCCCAGTCTTTTGCAGTTGGACGACAAGAGTGGTACACAGTAGTAAAGTGCGAGGCAGTGAGTTGGCATGAACTGTCGAGTGCACAATGGGGCTTCAGATGTGCGAACACGGGAAGGTTGCAGCCCCTCGCTGCCTGCAGACACCGAGCAGCCACACTAGGTGGGCGGCCTAAGCCGTAGGCGAAATGTGCTCACTCGCTTGGGCGCGACGTCAAGCTCTAAATAAGGCTGTCACTAGCGTGAGCGTTGCGTGAGCGTCGTGTAAAGTCGGAAAAGTCGTCTGCATTGGTGAGTGCCATGTTTGGGGAGCGTTTCGTAGTTTGCGCAGTGCAATGGAGACGCGGAAACGTGTTGTGGCCCAGTCTTTTGCAGTTGGACGACAAGAGTGGTACACAGTAGTAAAGTGCGAGGCAGTGAGTTGGCATGAACAGTCGAGTGCACAATGGGGCTTCAGATGTGCTTGTTACCTGAGGCGCGGTGTGATTGCCGACAAGGAGTGAAAACGGAGCAATTTGTGACTGTCCTTTCGAGAAATGGCTCTGAGCACTATGGGTCTCAACTGCTGTGGTCATCAGTCGACAGCCCTTTCAATTTAAGACGTTAAATACAGACGGAATTTGTAGTCGTAACACCAGAACATCGAAACTACTTGGAACTCATGTGTATATGAACGTGACCACGCCTTTGTACACTGGTCCCTTCACCCCTACAAACCAACCAACCATCAGGTCCGTGCACTTCAGAGTAGCAAAGAAAGGAAAACAGCGCAGCTCTGTTGCGCTTGGGGGCGTAGCTCAGTTGGTAGAGCGTTCGCTTTGCATGTGAAAGGTCCCGGGTTCAAGCCCCGGCGCCTCCATGTTTTGTGGACAGTGCATGGTAAGTGTTGGTCGCGGCGAGCCTAAAGACACGCAAGATGTTGCAAAGCCAGCGTCACAGACTCATATGATGTATACTGACGTAAGGAGCGCTAGACGTAAATGTGAGGACCGGCTGTTGTCGAGGTGTCATCGACTGCAAATCTGTCTTAGGTATAACGGCCTGACCTCAATGAAGTCTAGAGAGTGGACAACACGTCCGTCTTACTCAGAGTGGTGGCCGAACGCTATTTTCGACGTTGTGCGTGCCACTTTAATTTTGGCCAACTACGATTCGATACAGAATGCAGAAAACCTGAAAGACACCCTCGCGGCCACATTGAGAGTAGTGTTTGTCTGCGGAATAATGAGAGTGCAAGGGTCTGTGGTATTGATATGGTTGTATGTAGCACTATTTGTCATCAGGGGGCGTAGCTCAGATGGTAGAGCGCTCGCTTAGCATGCAGAGGTACTGGGATCGATACCCAGCGCCTCCAGAATTTTTAACACACCAACATGTCCACACTGCCATGCAAGTGGAATAATTCACAGCCAGCGAATGTGTCAAGGCAGATACGAGCGAACGATTAGCAGCCACAATTGGCAAGCGTACTGTTACGCGCAAGAAGCACCCTCCTCCCACCGCTACACTGAATTTAGAAACAGTACAAGTCCTCCCTTAAGATTCTCAAACCTATGTCGGAAAGATCTGCCTTGCGCCGAGTTCACAAAAATCCCACTGCACATTCCCATTCTTTACGTGCAGTCGGCTGCTACTGGTGTTGCTAGTTGTGACTGCTGATGACAGATGCCGTAGCAATCAATTCATGGAGTGAGTTGTATGTTTTGCGATACTCTGTCTCTGACAAGCAAGCAGAGGTGACATAGGCGCGAACACGGGAAGGTTGCAGCCCCTCGCTGCCTGCAGACACCGAGCAGCCACACTAGGTGGGCGGCCTAAGCCGTAGGCGAAATGTGCTCACTCGCTTGGGCGCGACGTCAAGCTCTAAATAAGGCTGTCACTAGCGTGAGCGTTGCGTGAGCGTCGTGTAAAGTCGGAAAAGTCGTCTGCATTGGTGAGTGCCATGTTTGGGGAGCGTTTCGTAGTTTGCGCAGTGCAATGGAGACGCGGAAACGTGTTGTGGCCCAGTCTTTTGCAGTTGGACGACAAGAGTGGTACACAGTAGTAAAGTGCGAGGCAGTGAGTTGGCATGAACAGTCGAGTGCACAATGGGGCTTCAGATGTGCGAACACGGGAAGGTTGCAGCCCCTCGCTGCCTGCAGACACCGAGCAGCCACACTAGGTGGGCGGCCTAAGCCGTAGGCGAAATGTGCTCACTCGCTTGGGCGCGACGTCAAGCTCTAAATAAGGCTGTCACTAGCGTGAGCGTTGCGTGAGCGTCGTGTAAAGTCGGAAAAGTCGTCTGCATTGGTGAGTGCCATGTTTGGGGAGCGTTTCGTAGTTTGCGCAGTGCAATGGAGACGCGGAAACGTGTTGTGGCCCAGTCTTTTGCAGTTGGACGACAAGAGTGGTACACAGTAGTAAAGTGCGAGGCAGTGAGTTGGCATGAACTGTCGAGTGCACAATGGGGCTTCAGATGTGCGAACACGGGAAGGTTGCAGCCCCTCGCTGCCTGCAGACACCGAGCAGCCACACTAGGTGGGCGGCCTAAGCCGTAGGCGAAATGTGCTCACTCGCTTGGGCGCGACGTCAAGCTCTAAATAAGGCTGTCACTAGCGTGAGCGTTGCGTGAGCGTCGTGTAAAGTCGGAAAAGTCGTCTGCATTGGTGAGTGCCATGTTTGGGGAGCGTTTCGTAGTTTGCGCAGTGCAATGGAGACGCGGAAACGTGTTGTGGCCCAGTCTTTTGCAGTTGGACGACAAGAGTGGTACACAGTAGTAAAGTGCGAGGCAGTGAGTTGGCATGAACAGTCGAGTGCACAATGGGGCTTCAGATGTGCTTGTTACCTGAGGCGCGGTGTGATTGCCGACAAGGAGTGAAAACGGAGCAATTTGTGACTGTCCTTTCGAGAAATGGCTCTGAGCACTATGGGTCTCAACTGCTGTGGTCATCAGTCGACAGCCCTTTCAATTTAAGACGTTAAATACAGACGGAATTTGTAGTCGTAACACCAGAACATCGAAACTACTTGGAACTCATGTGTATATGAACGTGACCACGCCTTTGTACACTGGTCCCTTCACCCCTACAAACCAACCAACCATCAGGTCCGTGCACTTCAGAGTAGCAAAGAAAGGAAAACAGCGCAGCTCTGTTGCGCTTGGGGGCGTAGCTCAGTTGGTAGAGCGTTCGCTTTGCATGTGAAAGGTCCCGGGTTCAAGCCCCGGCGCCTCCATGTTTTGTGGACAGTGCATGGTAAGTGTTGGTCGCGGCGAGCCTAAAGACACGCAAGATGTTGCAAAGCCAGCGTCACAGACTCATATGATGTATACTGACGTAAGGAGCGCTAGACGTAAATGTGAGGACCGGCTGTTGTCGAGGTGTCATCGACTGCAAATCTGTCTTAGGTATAACGGCCTAACCTCAATGAAGTCTAGAGAGTGGACAACACGTCCGTCTTACTCAGAGTGGTGGCCGAACGCTATTTTCGACGTTGTGCGTGCCACTTTAATTTTGGCCAACTACGATTCGATACAGAATGCAGAAAACCTGAAAGACACCCTCGCGGCCACATTGAGAGTAGTGTTTGTCTGCGGAATAATGAGAGTGCAAGGGTCTGTGGTATTGATATGGTTGTATGTAGCACTATTTGTCATCAGGGGGCGTAGCTCAGATGGTAGAGCGCTCGCTTAGCATGCGAGAGGTACTGGGATCGATACCCAGCGCCTCCAGAATTTTTAACACACCAACATGTCCACACTGCCATGCAAGTGGAATAATTCACAGCCAGCGAATGTGTCAAGGCAGATACGAGCGAACGATTAGCAGCCACAATTGGCAAGCGTACTGTTACGCGCAAGAAGCACCCTCCTCCCACCGCTACACTGAATTTAGAAACAGTACAAGTCCTCCCTTAAGATTCTCAAACCTATGTCGGAAAGATCTGCCTTGCGCCGAGTTCACAAAAATCCCACTGCACATTCCCATTCTTCACGTGCAGCCGGCTGCTACTGGTGTTGCTAGTTGTGACTGCTGATGACAGATGCCGTAGCAATCAATTCATGGAGTGAGTTGTATGTTTTGCGATACTCTGTCTCTGACAAGCAAGCAGAGGTGACATAGGCGCGAACACGGGAAGGTTGCAGCCCCTCGCTGCCTGCAGACACCGAGCAGCCACACTAGTTGGGCGGCCTAAGCCGTAGGCGAAATGTGCTCACTCGCTTGGGCGCGACGTCAAGCTCTAAATAAGGCTGTCACTAGCGTGAGCGTTGCGTGAGCGTCGTGTAAAGTCGGAAAAGTCGTCTGCATTGGTGAGTGCCATGTTTGGGGAGCGTTTCGTAGTTTGCGCAGTGCAATGGAGACGCGGAAACGTGTTGTGGCCCAGTCTTTTGCAGTTGGACGACAAGAGTGGTACACAGTAGTAAAGTGCGAGGCAGTGAGTTGGCATGAACAGTCGAGTGCACAATGGGGCTTCAGATGTGCGAACACGGGAAGGTTGCAGCCCCTCGCTGCCTGCAGACACCGAGCAGCCACACTAGGTGGGCGGCCTAAGCCGTAGGCGAAATGTGCTCACTCGCTTGGGCGCGACGTCAAGCTCTAAATAAGGCTGTCACTAGCGTGAGCGTTGCGTGAGCGTCGTGTAAAGTCGGAAAAGTCGTCTGCATTGGTGAGTGCCATGTTTGGGGAGCGTTTCGTAGTTTGCGCAGTGCAATGGAGACGCGGAAACGTGTTGTGGCCCAGTCTTTTGCAGTTGGACGACAAGAGTGGTACACAGTAGTAAAGTGCGAGGCAGTGAGTTGGCATGAACTGTCGAGTGCACAATGGGGCTTCAGATGTGCGAACACGGGAAGGTTGCAGCCCCTCGCTGCCTGCAGACACCGAGCAGCCACACTAGGTGGGCGGCCTAAGCCGTAGGCGAAATGTGCTCACTCGCTTGGGCGCGACGTCAAGCTCTAAATAAGGCTGTCACTAGCGTGAGCGTTGCGTGAGCGTCGTGTAAAGTCGGAAAAGTCGTCTGCATTGGTGAGTGCCATGTTTGGGGAGCGTTTCGTAGTTTGCGCAGTGCAATGGAGACGCGGAAACGTGTTGTGGCCCAGTCTTTTGCAGTTGGACGACAAGAGTGGTACACAGTAGTAAAGTGCGAGGCAGTGAGTTGGCATGAACAGTCGAGTGCACAATCGGGCTTCAGATGTGCTTGTTACCTGAGGCGCGGTGTGATTGCCGACAAGGAGTGAAAACGGAGCAATTTGTGACTGTCCTTTCGAGAAATGGCTCTGAGCACTATGGGTCTCAACTGCTGTGGTCATCAGTCGACAGCCCTTTCAATTTAAGACGTTAAATACAGACGGAATTTGTAGTCGTAACACCAGAACATCGAAACTACTTGGAACTCATGTGTATATGAACGTGACCACGCCTTTGTACACTGGTCCCTTCACCCCTACAAACCAACCAACCATCAGGTCCGTGCACTTCAGAGTAGCAAAGAAAGGAAAACAGCGCAGCTCTGTTGCGCTTGGGGGCGTAGCTCAGTTGGTAGAGCGTTCGCTTTGCATGTGAAAGGTCCCGGGTTCAAGCCCCGGCGCCTCCATGTTTTGTGGACAGTGCATGGTAAGTGTTGGTCGCGGCGAGCCTAAAGACACGCAAGATGTTGCAAAGCCAGCGTCACAGACTCATATGATGTATACTGACGTAAGGAGCGCTAGACGTAAATGTGAGGACCGGCTGTTGTCGAGGTGTCATCGACTGCAAATCTGTCTTAGGTATAACGGCCTAACCTCAATGAAGTCTAGAGAGTGGACAACACGTCCGTCTTACTCAGAGTGGTGGCCGAACGCTATTTTCGACGTTGTGCGTGCCACTTTAATTTTGGCCAACTACGATTCGATACAGAATGCAGAAAACCTGAAAGACACCCTCGCGGCCACATTGAGAGTAGTGTTTGTCTGCGGAATAATGAGAGTGCAAGGGTCTGTGGTATTGATATGGTTGTATGTAGCACTATTTGTCATCAGGGGGCGTAGCTCAGATGGTAGAGCGCTCGCTTAGCATGCGAGAGGTACTGGGATCGATACCCAGCGCCTCCAGAATTTTTAACACACCAACATGTCCACACTGCCATGCAAGTGGAATAATTCACAGCCAGCGAATGTGTCAAGGCAGATACGAGCGAACGATTAGCAGCCACAATTGGCAAGCGTACTGTTACGCGCAAGAAGCACCCTCCTCCCACCGCTACACTGAATTTAGAAACAGTACAAGTCCTCCCTTAAGATTCTCAAACCTATGTCGGAAAGATCTGCCTTGCGCCGAGTTCACAAAAATCCCACTGCACATTCCCATTCTTCACGTGCAGCCGACTGCTACTGGTGTTGCTAGTTGTGACTGCTGATGACAGATGCCGTAGCAATCAATTCATGGAGTGAGTTGTATGTTTTGCGATACTCTGTCTCTGACAAGCAAGCAGAGGTGACATAGGCGCGAACACGGGAAGGTTGCAGCCCCTCGCTGCCTGCAGACACCGAGCAGCCACACTAGTTGGGCGGCCTAAGCCGTAGGCGAAATGTGCTCACTCGCTTGGGCGCGACGTCAAGCTCTAAATAAGGCTGTCACTAGCGTGAGCGTTGCGTGAGCGTCGTGTAAAGTCGGAAAAGTCGTCTGCATTGGTGAGTGCCATGTTTGGGGAGCGTTTCGTAGTTTGCGCAGTGCAATGGAGACGCGGAAACGTGTTGTGGCCCAGTCTTTTGCAGTTGGACGACAAGAGTGGTACACAGTAGTAAAGTGCGAGGCAGTGAGTTGGCATGAACAGTCGAGTGCACAATGGGGCTTCAGATGTGCGAACACGGGAAGGTTGCAGCCCCTCGCTGCCTGCAGACACCGAGCAGCCACACTAGGTGGGCGGCCTAAGCCGTAGGCGAAATGTGCTCACTCGCTTGGGCGCGACGTCAAGCTCTAAATAAGGCTGTCACTAGCGTGAGCGTTGCGTGAGCGTCGTGTAAAGTCGGAAAAGTCGTCTGCATTGGTGAGTGCCATGTTTGGGGAGCGTTTCGTAGTTTGCGCAGTGCAATGGAGACGCGGAAACGTGTTGTGGCCCAGTCTTTTGCAGTTGGACGACAAGAGTGGTACACAGTAGTAAAGTGCGAGGCAGTGAGTTGGCATGAACTGTCGAGTGCACAATGGGGCTTCAGATGTGCGAACACGGGAAGGTTGCAGCCCCTCGCTGCCTGCAGACACCGAGCAGCCACACTAGGTGGGCGGCCTAAGCCGTAGGCGAAATGTGCTCACTCGCTTGGGCGCGACGTCAAGCTCTAAATAAGGCTGTCACTAGCGTGAGCGTTGCGTGAGCGTCGTGTAAAGTCGGAAAAGTCGTCTGCATTGGTGAGTGCCATGTTTGGGGAGCGTTTCGTAGTTTGCGCAGTGCAATGGAGACGCGGAAACGTGTTGTGGCCCAGTCTTTTGCAGTTGGACGACAAGAGTGGTACACAGTAGTAAAGTGCGAGGCAGTGAGTTGGCATGAACAGTCGAGTGCACAATGGGGCTTCAGATGTGCTTGTTACCTGAGGCGCGGTGTGATTGCCGACAAGGAGTGAAAACGGAGCAATTTGTGACTGTCCTTTCGAGAAATGGCTCTGAGCACTATGGGTCTCAACTGCTGTGGTCATCAGTCGACAGCCCTTTCAATTTAAGACGTTAAATACAGACGGAATTTGTAGTCGTAACACCAGAACATCGAAACTACTTGGAACTCATGTGTATATGAACGTGACCACGCCTTTGTACACTGGTCCCTTCACCCCTACAAACCAACCAACCATCAGGTCCGTGCACTTCAGAGTAGCAAAGAAAGGAAAACAGCGCAGCTCTGTTGCGCTTGGGGGCGTAGCTCAGTTGGTAGAGCGTTCGCTTTGCATGTGAAAGGTCCCGGGTTCAAGCCCCGGCGCCTCCATGTTTTGTGGACAGTGCATGGTAAGTGTTGGTCGCGGCGAGCCTAAAGACACGCAAGATGTTGCAAAGCCAGCGTCACAGACTCATATGATGTATACTGACGTAAGGAGCGCTAGACGTAAATGTGAGGACCGGCTGTTGTCGAGGTGTCATCGACTGCAAATCTGTCTTAGGTATAACGGCCTGACCTCAATGAAGTCTAGAGAGTGGACAACACGTCCGTCTTACTCAGAGTGGTGGCCGAACGCTATTTTCGACGTTGTGCGTGCCACTTTAATTTTGGCCAACTACGATTCGATACAGAATGCAGAAAACCTGAAAGACACCCTCGCGGCCACATTGAGAGTAGTGTTTGTCTGCGGAATAATGAGAGTGCAAGGGTCTGTGGTATTGATATGGTTGTATGTAGCACTATTTGTCATCAGGGGGCGTAGCTCAGATGGTAGAGCGCTCGCTTAGCATGCGAGAGGTACTGGGATCGATACCCAGCGCCTCCAGAATTTTTAACACACCAACATGTCCACACTGCCATGCAAGTGGAATAATTCACAGCCAGCGAATGTGTCAAGGCAGATACGAGCGAACGATTAGCAGCCACAATTGGCAAGCGTACTGTTACGCGCAAGAAGCACCCTCCTCCCACCGCTACACTGAATTTAGAAACAGTACAAGTCCTCCCTTAAGATTCTCAAACCTATGTCGGAAAGATCTGCCTTGCGCCGAGTTCACAAAAATCCCACTGCACATTCCCATTCTTCACGTGCAGCCGGCTGCTACTGGTGTTGCTAGTTGTGACTGCTGATGACAGATGCCGTAGCAATCAATTCATGGAGTGAGTTGTATGTTTTGCGATACTCTGTCTCTGACAAGCAAGCAGAGGTGACATAGGCGCGAACACGGGAAGGTTGCAGCCCCTCGCTGCCTGCAGACACCGAGCAGCCACACTAGTTGGGCGGCCTAAGCCGTAGGCGAAATGTGCTCACTCGCTTGGGCGCGACGTCAAGCTCTAAATAAGGCTGTCACTAGCGTGAGCGTTGCGTGAGCGTCGTGTAAAGTCGGAAAAGTCGTCTGCATTGGTGAGTGCCATGTTTGGGGAGCGTTTCGTAGTTTGCGCAGTGCAATGGAGACGCGGAAACGTGTTGTGGCCCAGTCTTTTGCAGTTGGACGACAAGAGTGGTACACAGTAGTAAAGTGCGAGGCAGTGAGTTGGCATGAACAGTCGAGTGCACAATGGGGCTTCAGATGTGCGAACACGGGAAGGTTGCAGCCCCTCGCTGCCTGCAGACACCGAGCAGCCACACTAGGTGGGCGGCCTAAGCCGTAGGCGAAATGTGCTCACTCGCTTGGGCGCGACGTCAAGCTCTAAATAAGGCTGTCACTAGCGTGAGCGTTGCGTGAGCGTCGTGTAAAGTCGGAAAAGTCGTCTGCATTGGTGAGTGCCATGTTTGGGGAGCGTTTCGTAGTTTGCGCAGTGCAATGGAGACGCGGAAACGTGTTGTGGCCCAGTCTTTTGCAGTTGGACGACAAGAGTGGTACACAGTAGTAAAGTGCGAGGCAGTGAGTTGGCATGAACTGTCGAGTGCACAATGGGGCTTCAGATGTGCGAACACGGGAAGGTTGCAGCCCCTCGCTGCCTGCAGACACCGAGCAGCCACACTAGGTGGGCGGCCTAAGCCGTAGGCGAAATGTGCTCACTCGCTTGGGCGCGACGTCAAGCTCTAAATAAGGCTGTCACTAGCGTGAGCGTTGCGTGAGCGTCGTGTAAAGTCGGAAAAGTCGTCTGCATTGGTGAGTGCCATGTTTGGGGAGCGTTTCGTAGTTTGCGCAGTGCAATGGAGACGCGGAAACGTGTTGTGGCCCAGTCTTTTGCAGTTGGACGACAAGAGTGGTACACAGTAGTAAAGTGCGAGGCAGTGAGTTGGCATGAACAGTCGAGTGCACAATCGGGCTTCAGATGTGCTTGTTACCTGAGGCGCGGTGTGATTGCCGACAAGGAGTGAAAACGGAGCAATTTGTGACTGTCCTTTCGAGAAATGGCTCTGAGCACTATGGGTCTCAACTGCTGTGGTCATCAGTCGACAGCCCTTTCAATTTAAGACGTTAAATACAGACGGAATTTGTAGTCGTAACACCAGAACATCGAAACTACTTGGAACTCATGTGTATATGAACGTGACCACGCCTTTGTACACTGGTCCCTTCACCCCTACAAACCAACCAACCATCAGGTCCGTGCACTTCAGAGTAGCAAAGAAAGGAAAACAGCGCAGCTCTGTTGCGCTTGGGGGCGTAGCTCAGTTGGTAGAGCGTTCGCTTTGCATGTGAAAGGTCCCGGGTTCAAGCCCCGGCGCCTCCATGTTTTGTGGACAGTGCATGGTAAGTGTTGGTCGCGGCGAGCCTAAAGACACGCAAGATGTTGCAAAGCCAGCGTCACAGACTCATATGATGTATACTGACGTAAGGAGCGCTAGACGTAAATGTGAGGACCGGCTGTTGTCGAGGTGTCATCGACTGCAAATCTGTCTTAGGTATAACGGCCTAACCTCAATGAAGTCTAGAGAGTGGACAACACGTCCGTCTTACTCAGAGTGGTGGCCGAACGCTATTTTCGACGTTGTGCGTGCCACTTTAATTTTGGCCAACTACGATTCGATACAGAATGCAGAAAACCTGAAAGACACCCTCGCGGCCACATTGAGAGTAGTGTTTGTCTGCGGAATAATGAGAGTGCAAGGGTCTGTGGTATTGATATGGTTGTATGTAGCACTATTTGTCATCAGGGGGCGTAGCTCAGATGGTAGAGCGCTCGCTTAGCATGCGAGAGGTACTGGGATCGATACCCAGCGCCTCCAGAATTTTTAACACACCAACATGTCCACACTGCCATGCAAGTGGAATAATTCACAGCCAGCGAATGTGTCAAGGCAGATACGAGCGAACGATTAGCAGCCACAATTGGCAAGCGTACTGTTACGCGCAAGAAGCACCCTCCTCCCACCGCTACACTGAATTTAGAAACAGTACAAGTCCTCCCTTAAGATTCTCAAACCTATGTCGGAAAGATCTGCCTTGCGCCGAGTTCACAAAAATCCCACTGCACATTCCCATTCTTCACGTGCAGCCGACTGCTACTGGTGTTGCTAGTTGTGACTGCTGATGACAGATGCCGTAGCAATCAATTCATGGAGTGAGTTGTATGTTTTGCGATACTCTGTCTCTGACAAGCAAGCAGAGGTGACATAGGCGCGAACACGGGAAGGTTGCAGCCCCTCGCTGCCTGCAGACACCGAGCAGCCACACTAGTTGGGCGGCCTAAGCCGTAGGCGAAATGTGCTCACTCGCTTGGGCGCGACGTCAAGCTCTAAATAAGGCTGTCACTAGCGTGAGCGTTGCGTGAGCGTCGTGTAAAGTCGGAAAAGTCGTCTGCATTGGTGAGTGCCATGTTTGGGGAGCGTTTCGTAGTTTGCGCAGTGCAATGGAGACGCGGAAACGTGTTGTGGCCCAGTCTTTTGCAGTTGGACGACAAGAGTGGTACACAGTAGTAAAGTGCGAGGCAGTGAGTTGGCATGAACAGTCGAGTGCACAATGGGGCTTCAGATGTGCGAACACGGGAAGGTTGCAGCCCCTCGCTGCCTGCAGACACCGAGCAGCCACACTAGGTGGGCGGCCTAAGCCGTAGGCGAAATGTGCTCACTCGCTTGGGCGCGACGTCAAGCTCTAAATAAGGCTGTCACTAGCGTGAGCGTTGCGTGAGCGTCGTGTAAAGTCGGAAAAGTCGTCTGCATTGGTGAGTGCCATGTTTGGGGAGCGTTTCGTAGTTTGCGCAGTGCAATGGAGACGCGGAAACGTGTTGTGGCCCAGTCTTTTGCAGTTGGACGACAAGAGTGGTACACAGTAGTAAAGTGCGAGGCAGTGAGTTGGCATGAACTGTCGAGTGCACAATGGGGCTTCAGATGTGCGAACACGGGAAGGTTGCAGCCCCTCGCTGCCTGCAGACACCGAGCAGCCACACTAGGTGGGCGGCCTAAGCCGTAGGCGAAATGTGCTCACTCGCTTGGGCGCGACGTCAAGCTCTAAATAAGGCTGTCACTAGCGTGAGCGTTGCGTGAGCGTCGTGTAAAGTCGGAAAAGTCGTCTGCATTGGTGAGTGCCATGTTTGGGGAGCGTTTCGTAGTTTGCGCAGTGCAATGGAGACGCGGAAACGTGTTGTGGCCCAGTCTTTTGCAGTTGGACGACAAGAGTGGTACACAGTAGTAAAGTGCGAGGCAGTGAGTTGGCATGAACAGTCGAGTGCACAATGGGGCTTCAGATGTGCTTGTTACCTGAGGCGCGGTGTGATTGCCGACAAGGAGTGAAAACGGAGCAATTTGTGACTGTCCTTTCGAGAAATGGCTCTGAGCACTATGGGTCTCAACTGCTGTGGTCATCAGTCGACAGCCCTTTCAATTTAAGACGTTAAATACAGACGGAATTTGTAGTCGTAACACCAGAACATCGAAACTACTTGGAACTCATGTGTATATGAACGTGACCACGCCTTTGTACACTGGTCCCTTCACCCCTACAAACCAACCAACCATCAGGTCCGTGCACTTCAGAGTAGCAAAGAAAGGAAAACAGCGCAGCTCTGTTGCGCTTGGGGGCGTAGCTCAGTTGGTAGAGCGTTCGCTTTGCATGTGAAAGGTCCCGGGTTCAAGCCCCGGCGCCTCCATGTTTTGTGGACAGTGCATGGTAAGTGTTGGTCGCGGCGAGCCTAAAGACACGCAAGATGTTGCAAAGCCAGCGTCACAGACTCATATGATGTATACTGACGTAAGGAGCGCTAGACGTAAATGTGAGGACCGGCTGTTGTCGAGGTGTCATCGACTGCAAATCTGTCTTAGGTATAACGGCCTGACCTCAATGAAGTCTAGAGAGTGGACAACACGTCCGTCTTACTCAGAGTGGTGGCCGAACGCTATTTTCGACGTTGTGCGTGCCACTTTAATTTTGGCCAACTACGATTCGATACAGAATGCAGAAAACCTGAAAGACACCCTCGCGGCCACATTGAGAGTAGTGTTTGTCTGCGGAATAATGAGAGTGCAAGGGTCTGTGGTATTGATATGGTTGTATGTAGCACTATTTGTCATCAGGGGGCGTAGCTCAGATGGTAGAGCGCTCGCTTAGCATGCGAGAGGTACTGGGATCGATACCCAGCGCCTCCAGAATTTTTAACACACCAACATGTCCACACTGCCATGCAAGTGGAATAATTCACAGCCAGCGAATGTGTCAAGGCAGATACGAGCGAACGATTAGCAGCCACAATTGGCAAGCGTACTGTTACGCGCAAGAAGCACCCTCCTCCCACCGCTACACTGAATTTAGAAACAGTACAAGTCCTCCCTTAAGATTCTCAAACCTATGTCGGAAAGATCTGCCTTGCGCCGAGTTCACAAAAATCCCACTGCACATTCCCATTCTTCACGTGCAGCCGGCTGCTACTGGTGTTGCTAGTTGTGACTGCTGATGACAGATGCCGTAGCAATCAATTCATGGAGTGAGTTGTATGTTTTGCGATACTCTGTCTCTGACAAGCAAGCAGAGGTGACATAGGCGCGAACACGGGAAGGTTGCAGCCCCTCGCTGCCGGCAGACACCGAGCAGCCACACTAGTTGGGCGGCCTAAGCCGTAGGCGAAATGTGCTCACTCGCTTGGGCGCGACGTCAAGCTCTAAATAAGG
This sequence comes from Schistocerca cancellata, assembly GCF_023864275.1. Classification (NCBI taxonomy): domain Eukaryota; kingdom Metazoa; phylum Arthropoda; class Insecta; order Orthoptera; family Acrididae; genus Schistocerca; species Schistocerca cancellata. The sequence goes on from NW_026046882.1 coordinate 154,725, forward strand.
CTGTCACTAGCGTGAGCGTTGCGTGAGCGTCGTGTAAAGTCGGAAAAGTCGTCTGCATTGGTGAGTGCCATGTTTGGGGAGCGTTTCGTAGTTTGCGCAGTGCAATGGAGACGCGGAAACGTGTTGTGGCCCAGTCTTTTGCAGTTGGACGACAAGAGTGGTACACAGTAGTAAAGTGCGAGGCAGTGAGTTGGCATGAACAGTCGAGTGCACAATGGGGCTTCAGATGTGCGAACACGGGAAGGTTGCAGCCCCTCGCTGCCTGCAGACACCGAGCAGCCACACTAGGTGGGCGGCCTAAGCCGTAGGCGAAATGTGCTCACTCGCTTGGGCGCGACGTCAAGCTCTAAATAAGGCTGTCACTAGCGTGAGCGTTGCGTGAGCGTCGTGTAAAGTCGGAAAAGTCGTCTGCATTGGTGAGTGCCATGTTTGGGGAGCGTTTCGTAGTTTGCGCAGTGCAATGGAGACGCGGAAACGTGTTGTGGCCCAGTCTTTTGCAGTTGGACGACAAGAGTGGTACACAGTAGTAAAGTGCGAGGCAGTGAGTTGGCATGAACTGTCGAGTGCACAATGGGGCTTCAGATGTGCGAACACGGGAAGGTTGCAGCCCCTCGCTGCCTGCAGACACCGAGCAGCCACACTAGGTGGGCGGCCTAAGCCGTAGGCGAAATGTGCTCACTCGCTTGGGCGCGACGTCAAGCTCTAAATAAGGCTGTCACTAGCGTGAGCGTTGCGTGAGCGTCGTGTAAAGTCGGAAAAGTCGTCTGCATTGGTGAGTGCCATGTTTGGGGAGCGTTTCGTAGTTTGCGCAGTGCAATGGAGACGCGGAAACGTGTTGTGGCCCAGTCTTTTGCAGTTGGACGACAAGAGTGGTACACAGTAGTAAAGTGCGAGGCAGTGAGTTGGCATGAACAGTCGAGTGCACAATGGGGCTTCAGATGTGCTTGTTACCTGAGGCGCGGTGTGATTGCCGACAAGGAGTGAAAACGGAGCAATTTGTGACTGTCCTTTCGAGAAATGGCTCTGAGCACTATGGGTCTCAACTGCTGTGGTCATCAGTCGACAGCCCTTTCAATTTAAGACGTTAAATACAGACGGAATTTGTAGTCGTAACACCAGAACATCGAAACTACTTGGAACTCATGTGTATATGAACGTGACCACGCCTTTGTACACTGGTCCCTTCACCCCTACAAACCAACCAACCATCAGGTCCGTGCACTTCAGAGTAGCAAAGAAAGGAAAACAGCGCAGCTCTGTTGCGCTTGGGGGCGTAGCTCAGTTGGTAGAGCGTTCGCTTTGCATGTGAAAGGTCCCGGGTTCAAGCCCCGGCGCCTCCATGTTTTGTGGACAGTGCATGGTAAGTGTTGGTCGCGGCGAGCCTAAAGACACGCAAGATGTTGCAAAGCCAGCGTCACAGACTCATATGATGTATACTGACGTAAGGAGCGCTAGACGTAAATGTGAGGACCGGCTGTTGTCGAGGTGTCATCGACTGCAAATCTGTCTTAGGTATAACGGCCTGACCTCAATGAAGTCTAGAGAGTGGACAACACGTCCGTCTTACTCAGAGTGGTGGCCGAACGCTATTTTCGACGTTGTGCGTGCCACTTTAATTTTGGCCAACTACGATTCGATACAGAATGCAGAAAACCTGAAAGACACCCTCGCGGCCACATTGAGAGTAGTGTTTGTCTGCGGAATAATGAGAGTGCAAGGGTCTGTGGTATTGATATGGTTGTATGTAGCACTATTTGTCATCAGGGGGCGTAGCTCAGATGGTAGAGCGCTCGCTTAGCATGCGAGAGGTACTGGGATCGATACCCAGCGCCTCCAGAATTTTTAACACACCAACATGTCCACACTGCCATGCAAGTGGAATAATTCACAGCCAGCGAATGTGTCAAGGCAGATACGAGCGAACGATTAGCAGCCACAATTGGCAAGCGTACTGTTACGCGCAAGAAGCACCCTCCTCCCACCGCTACACTGAATTTAGAAACAGTACAAGTCCTCCCTTAAGATTCTCAAACCTATGTCGGAAAGATCTGCCTTGCGCCGAGTTCACAAAAATCCCACTGCACATTCCCATTCTTCACGTGCAGCCGGCTGCTACTGGTGTTGCTAGTTGTGACTGCTGATGACAGATGCCGTAGCAATCAATTCATGGAGTGAGTTGTATGTTTTGCGATACTCTGTCTCTGACAAGCAAGCAGAGGTGACATAGGCGCGAACACGGGAAGGTTGCAGCCCCTCGCTGCCGGCAGACACCGAGCAGCCACACTAGTTGGGCGGCCTAAGCCGTAGGCGAAATGTGCTCACTCGCTTGGGCGCGACGTCAAGCTCTAAATAAGGCTGTCACTAGCGTGAGCGTTGCGTGAGCGTCGTGTAAAGTCGGAAAAGTCGTCTGCATTGGTGAGTGCCATGTTTGGGGAGCGTTTCGTAGTTTGCGCAGTGCAATGGAGACGCGGAAACGTGTTGTGGCCCAGTCTTTTGCAGTTGGACGACAAGAGTGGTACACAGTAGTAAAGTGCGAGGCAGTGAGTTGGCATGAACAGTCGAGTGCACAATGGGGCTTCAGATGTGCGAACACGGGAAGGTTGCAGCCCCTCGCTGCCTGCAGACACCGAGCAGCCACACTAGGTGGGCGGCCTAAGCCGTAGGCGAAATGTGCTCACTCGCTTGGGCGCGACGTCAAGCTCTAAATAAGGCTGTCACTAGCGTGAGCGTTGCGTGAGCGTCGTGTAAAGTCGGAAAAGTCGTCTGCATTGGTGAGTGCCATGTTTGGGGAGCGTTTCGTAGTTTGCGCAGTGCAATGGAGACGCGGAAACGTGTTGTGGCCCAGTCTTTTGCAGTTGGACGACAAGAGTGGTACACAGTAGTAAAGTGCGAGGCAGTGAGTTGGCATGAACTGTCGAGTGCACAATGGGGCTTCAGATGTGCGAACACGGGAAGGTTGCAGCCCCTCGCTGCCTGCAGACACCGAGCAGCCACACTAGGTGGGCGGCCTAAGCCGTAGGCGAAATGTGCTCACTCGCTTGGGCGCGACGTCAAGCTCTAAATAAGGCTGTCACTAGCGTGAGCGTTGCGTGAGCGTCGTGTAAAGTCGGAAAAGTCGTCTGCATTGGTGAGTGCCATGTTTGGGGAGCGTTTCGTAGTTTGCGCAGTGCAATGGAGACGCGGAAACGTGTTGTGGCCCAGTCTTTTGCAGTTGGACGACAAGAGTGGTACACAGTAGTAAAGTGCGAGGCAGTGAGTTGGCATGAACAGTCGAGTGCACAATGGGGCTTCAGATGTGCTTGTTACCTGAGGCGCGGTGTGATTGCCGACAAGGAGTGAAAACGGAGCAATTTGTGACTGTCCTTTCGAGAAATGGCTCTGAGCACTATGGGTCTCAACTGCTGTGGTCATCAGTCGACAGTCCTTTCAATTTAAGACGTTAAATACAGACGGAATTTGTAGTCGTAACACCAGAACATCGAAACTACTTGGAACTCATGTGTATATGAACGTGACCACGCCTTTGTACACTGGTCCCTTCACCCCTACAAACCAACCAACCATCAGGTCCGTGCACTTCAGAGTAGCAAAGAAAGGAAAACAGCGCAGCTCTGTTGCGCTTGGGGGCGTTGCTCAGTTGGTAGAGCGTTCGCTTTGCATGTGAAAGGTCCCGGGTTCAAGCCCCGGCGCCTCCATGTTTTGTGGACAGTGCATGGTAAGTGTTGGTCGCGGCGAGCCTAAAGACACGCAAGATGTTGCAAAGCCAGCGTCACAGACTCATATGATGTATACTGACGTAAGGAGCGCTAGACGTAAATGTGAGGACCGGCTGTTGTCGAGGTGTCATCGACTGCAAATCTGTCTTAGGTATAACGGCCTAACCTCAATGAAGTCTAGAGAGTGGACAACACGTCCGTCTTACTCAGAGTGGTGGCCGAACGCTATTTTCGACGTTGTGCGTGCCACTTTAATTTTGGCCAACTACGATTCGATACAGAATGCAGAAAACCTGAAAGACACCCTCGCGGCCACATTGAGAGTAGTGTTTGTCTGCGGAATAATGAGAGTGCAAGGGTCTGTGGTATTGATATGGTTGTATGTAGCACTATTTGTCATCAGGGGGCGTAGCTCAGATGGTAGAGCGCTCGCTTAGCATGCGAGAGGTACTGGGATCGATACCCAGCGCCTCCAGAATTTTTAACACACCAACATGTCCACACTGCCATGCAAGTGGAATAATTCACAGCCAGCGAATGTGTCAAGGCAGATACGAGCGAACGATTAGCAGCCACAATTGGCAAGCGTACTGTTACGCGCAAGAAGCACCCTCCTCCCACCGCTACACTGAATTTAGAAACAGTACAAGTCCTCCCTTAAGATTCTCAAACCTATGTCGGAAAGATCTGCCTTGCGCCGAGTTCACAAAAATCCCACTGCACATTCCCATTCTTTACGTGCAGTCGGCTGCTACTGGTGTTGCTAGTTGTGACTGCTGATGACAGATGCCGTAGCAATCAATTCATGGAGTGAGTTGTATGTTTTGCGATACTCTGTCTCTGACAAGCAAGCAGAGGTGACATAGGCGCGAACACGGGAAGGTTGCAGCCCCTCACTGCCTGCAGAAACCGAGCAGCCACACTAGTTGGGCGGCCTAAGCCGTAGGCGAAATGTGCTCACTCGCTTGGGCGCGACGTCAAGCTCTAAATAAGGCTGTCACTAGCGTGAGCGTCGTGTAAAGTCGGAAAAGTCGTCTGCATTGGTGAGTGCCATGTTTGGGGAGCGTTTCGTAGTTTGCGCAGTGCAATGGAGACGCGGAAACGTGTTGTGGCCCAGTCTTTTGCAGTTGGACGACAAGAGTGGTACACAGTAGTAAAGTGCGAGGCAGTGAGTTGGCATGAACAGTCGAGTGCACAATGGGGCTTCAGATGTGCGAACACGGGAAGGTTGCAGCCCCTCGCTGCCTGCAGACACCGAGCAGCCACACTAGGTGGGCGGCCTAAGCCGTAGGCGAAATGTGCTCACTCGCTTGGGCGCGACGTCAAGCTCTAAATAAGGCTGTCACTAGCGTGAGCGTTGCGTGAGCGTCGTGTAAAGTCGGAAAAGTCGTCTGCATTGGTGAGTGCCATGTTTGGGGAGCGTTTCGTAGTTTGCGCAGTGCAATGGAGACGCGGAAACGTGTTGTGGCCCAGTCTTTTGCAGTTGGACGACAAGAGTGGTACACAGTAGTAAAGTGCGAGGCAGTGAGTTGGCATGAACTGTCGAGTGCACAATGGGGCTTCAGATGTGCGAACACGGGAAGGTTGCAGCCCCTCGCTGCCTGCAGACACCGAGCAGCCACACTAGGTGGGCGGCCTAAGCCGTAGGCGAAATGTGCTCACTCGCTTGGGCGCGACGTCAAGCTCTAAATAAGGCTGTCACTAGCGTGAGCGTTGCGTGAGCGTCGTGTAAAGTCGGAAAAGTCGTCTGCATTGGTGAGTGCCATGTTTGGGGAGCGTTTCGTAGTTTGCGCAGTGCAATGGAGACGCGGAAACGTGTTGTGGCCCAGTCTTTTGCAGTTGGACGACAAGAGTGGTACACAGTAGTAAAGTGCGAGGCAGTGAGTTGGCATGAACAGTCGAGTGCACAATGGGGCTTCAGATGTGCTTGTTACCTGAGGCGCGGTGTGATTGCCGACAAGGAGTGAAAACGGAGCAATTTGTGACTGTCCTTTCGAGAAATGGCTCTGAGCACTATGGGTCTCAACTGCTGTGGTCATCAGTCGACAGTCCTTTCAATTTAAGACGTTAAATACAGACGGAATTTGTAGTCGTAACACCAGAACATCGAAACTACTTGGAACTCATGTGTATATGAACGTGACCACGCCTTTGTACACTGGTCCCTTCACCCCTACAAACCAACCAACCATCAGGTCCGTGCACTTCAGAGTAGCAAAGAAAGGAAAACAGCGCAGCTCTGTTGCGCTTGGGGGCGTTGCTCAGTTGGTAGAGCGTTCGCTTTGCATGTGAAAGGTCCCGGGTTCAAGCCCCGGCGCCTCCATGTTTTGTGGACAGTGCATGGTAAGTGTTGGTCGCGGCGAGCCTAAAGACACGCAAGATGTTGCAAAGCCAGCGTCACAGACTCATATGATGTATACTGACGTAAGGAGCGCTAGACGTAAATGTGAGGACCGGCTGTTGTCGAGGTGTCATCGACTGCAAATCTGTCTTAGGTATAACGGCCTAACCTCAATGAAGTCTAGAGAGTGGACAACACGTCCGTCTTACTCAGAGTGGTGGCCGAACGCTATTTTCGACGTTGTGCGTGCCACTTTAATTTTGGCCAACTACGATTCGATACAGAATGCAGAAAACCTGAAAGACACCCTCGCGGCCACATTGAGAGTAGTGTTTGTCTGCGAAATAATGAGAGTGCAAGGGTCTGTGGTATTGATATGGTTGTATGTAGCACTATTTGTCATCAGGGGGCGTAGCTCAGATGGTAGAGCGCTCGCTTAGCATGCGAGAGGTACTGGGATCGATACCCAGCGCCTCCAGAATTTTTAACACACCAACATGTCCACACTGCCATGCAAGTGGAATAATTCACAGCCAGCGAATGTGTCAAGGCAGATACGAGCGAACGATTAGCAGCCACAATTGGCAAGCGTACTGTTACGCGCAAGAAGCACCCTCCTCCCACCGCTACACTGAATTTAGAAACAGTACAAGTCCTCCCTTAAGATTCTCAAACCTATGTCGGAAAGATCTGCCTTGCGCCGAGTTCACAAAAATCCCACTGCACATTCCCATTCTTTACGTGCAGTCGGCTGCTACTGGTGTTGCTAGTTGTGACTGCTGATGACAGATGCCGTAGCAATCAATTCATGGAGTGAGTTGTATGTTTTGCGATACTCTGTCTCTGACAAGCAAGCAGAGGTGACATAGGCGCGAACACGGGAAGGTTGCAGCCCCTCACTGCCTGCAGAAACCGAGCAGCCACACTAGTTGGGCGGCCTAAGCCGTAGGCGAAATGTGCTCACTCGCTTGGGCGCGACGTCAAGCTCTAAATAAGGCTGTCACTAGCGTGAGCGTCGTGTAAAGTCGGAAAAGTCGTCTGCATTGGTGAGTGCCATGTTTGGGGAGCGTTTCGTAGTTTGCGCAGTGCAATGGAGACGCGGAAACGTGTTGTGGCCCAGTCTTTTGCAGTTGGACGACAAGAGTGGTACACAGTAGTAAAGTGCGAGGCAGTGAGTTGGCATGAACAGTCGAGTGCACAATGGGGCTTCAGATGTGCGAACACGGGAAGGTTGCAGCCCCTCGCTGCCTGCAGACACCGAGCAGCCACACTAGGTGGGCGGCCTAAGCCGTAGGCGAAATGTGCTCACTCGCTTGGGCGCGACGTCAAGCTCTAAATAAGGCTGTCACTAGCGTGAGCGTTGCGTGAGCGTCGTGTAAAGTCGGAAAAGTCGTCTGCATTGGTGAGTGCCATGTTTGGGGAGCGTTTCGTAGTTTGCGCAGTGCAATGGAGACGCGGAAACGTGTTGTGGCCCAGTCTTTTGCAGTTGGACGACAAGAGTGGTACACAGTAGTAAAGTGCGAGGCAGTGAGTTGGCATGAACTGTCGAGTGCACAATGGGGCTTCAGATGTGCGAACACGGGAAGGTTGCAGCCCCTCGCTGCCTGCAGACACCGAGCAGCCACACTAGGTGGGCGGCCTAAGCCGTAGGCGAAATGTGCTCACTCGCTTGGGCGCGACGTCAAGCTCTAAATAAGGCTGTCACTAGCGTGAGCGTTGCGTGAGCGTCGTGTAAAGTCGGAAAAGTCGTCTGCATTGGTGAGTGCCATGTTTGGGGAGCGTTTCGTAGTTTGCGCAGTGCAATGGAGACGCGGAAACGTGTTGTGGCCCAGTCTTTTGCAGTTGGACGACAAGAGTGGTACACAGTAGTAAAGTGCGAGGCAGTGAGTTGGCATGAACAGTCGAGTGCACAATGGGGCTTCAGATGTGCTTGTTACCTGAGGCGCGGTGTGATTGCCGACAAGGAGTGAAAACGGAGCAATTTGTGACTGTCCTTTCGAGAAATGGCTCTGAGCACTATGGGTCTCAACTGCTGTGGTCATCAGTCGACAGTCCTTTCAATTTAAGACGTTAAATACAGACGGAATTTGTAGTCGTAACACCAGAACATCGAAACTACTTGGAACTCATGTGTATATGAACGTGACCACGCCTTTGTACACTGGTCCCTTCACCCCTACAAACCAACCAACCATCAGGTCCGTGCACTTCAGAGTAGCAAAGAAAGGAAAACAGCGCAGCTCTGTTGCGCTTGGGGGCGTTGCTCAGTTGGTAGAGCGTTCGCTTTGCATGTGAAAGGTCCCGGGTTCAAGCCCCGGCGCCTCCATGTTTTGTGGACAGTGCATGGTAAGTGTTGGTCGCGGCGAGCCTAAAGACACGCAAGATGTTGCAAAGCCAGCGTCACAGACTCATATGATGTATACTGACGTAAGGAGCGCTAGACGTAAATGTGAGGACCGGCTGTTGTCGAGGTGTCATCGACTGCAAATCTGTCTTAGGTATAACGGCCTAACCTCAATGAAGTCTAGAGAGTGGACAACACGTCCGTCTTACTCAGAGTGGTGGCCGAACGCTATTTTCGACGTTGTGCGTGCCACTTTAATTTTGGCCAACTACGATTCGATACAGAATGCAGAAAACCTGAAAGACACCCTCGCGGCCACATTGAGAGTAGTGTTTGTCTGCGGAATAATGAGAGTGCAAGGGTCTGTGGTATTGATATGGTTGTATGTAGCACTATTTGTCATCAGGGGGCGTAGCTCAGATGGTAGAGCGCTCGCTTAGCATGCGAGAGGTACTGGGATCGATACCCAGCGCCTCCAGAATTTTTAACACACCAACATGTCCACACTGCCATGCAAGTGGAATAATTCACAGCCAGCGAATGTGTCAAGGCAGATACGAGCGAACGATTAGCAGCCACAATTGGCAAGCGTACTGTTACGCGCAAGAAGCACCCTCCTCCCACCGCTACACTGAATTTAGAAACAGTACAAGTCCTCCCTTAAGATTCTCAAACCTATGTCGGAAAGATCTGCCTTGCGCCGAGTTCACAAAAATCCCACTGCACATTCCCATTCTTTACGTGCAGTCGGCTGCTACTGGTGTTGCTAGTTGTGACTGCTGATGACAGATGCCGTAGCAATCAATTCATGGAGTGAGTTGTATGTTTTGCGATACTCTGTCTCTGACAAGCAAGCAGAGGTGACATAGGCGCGAACACGGGAAGGTTGCAGCCCCTCGCTGCCTGCAGAAACCGAGCAGCCACACTAGTTGGGCGGCCTAAGCCGTAGGCGAAATGTGCTCACTCGCTTGGGCGCGACGTCAAGCTCTAAATAAGGCTGTCACTAGCGTGAGCGTTGCGTGAGCGTCGTGTAAAGTCGGAAAAGTCGTCTGCATTGGTGAGTGCCATGTTTGGGGAGCGTTTCGTAGTTTGCGCAGTGCAATGGAGACGCGGAAACGTGTTGTGGCCCAGTCTTTTGCAGTTGGACGACAAGAGTGGTACACAGTAGTAAAGTGCGAGGCAGTGAGTTGGCATGAACAGTCGAGTGCACAATGGGGCTTCAGATGTGCGAACACGGGAAGGTTGCAGCCCCTCGCTGCCTGCAGACACCGAGCAGCCACACTAGGTGGGCGGCCTAAGCCGTAGGCGAAATGTGCTCACTCGCTTGGGCGCGACGTCAAGCTCTAAATAAGGCTGTCACTAGCGTGAGCGTTGCGTGAGCGTCGTGTAAAGTCGGAAAAGTCGTCTGCATTGGTGAGTGCCATGTTTGGGGAGCGTTTCGTAGTTTGCGCAGTGCAATGGAGACGCGGAAACGTGTTGTGGCCCAGTCTTTTGCAGTTGGACGACAAGAGTGGTACACAGTAGTAAAGTGCGAGGCAGTGAGTTGGCATGAACTGTCGAGTGCACAATGGGGCTTCAGATGTGCGAACACGGGAAGGTTGCAGCCCCTCGCTGCCTGCAGACACCGAGCAGCCACACTAGGTGGGCGGCCTAAGCCGTAGGCGAAATGTGCTCACTCGCTTGGGCGCGACGTCAAGCTCTAAATAAGGCTGTCACTAGCGTGAGCGTTGCGTGAGCGTCGTGTAAAGTCGGAAAAGTCGTCTGCATTGGTGAGTGCCATGTTTGGGGAGCGTTTCGTAGTTTGCGCAGTGCAATGGAGACGCGGAAACGTGTTGTGGCCCAGTCTTTTGCAGTTGGACGACAAGAGTGGTACACAGTAGTAAAGTGCGAGGCAGTGAGTTGGCATGAACAGTCGAGTGCACAATGGGGCTTCAGATGTGCTTGTTACCTGAGGCGCGGTGTGATTGCCGACAAGGAGTGAAAACGGAGCAATTTGTGACTGTCCTTTCGAGAAATGGCTCTGAGCACTATGGGTCTCAACTGCTGTGGTCATCAGTCGACAGTCCTTTCAATTTAAGACGTTAAATACAGACGGAATTTGTAGTCGTAACACCAGAACATCGAAACTACTTGGAACTCATGTGTATATGAACGTGACCACGCCTTTGTACACTGGTCCCTTCACCCCTACAAACCAACCAACCATCAGGTCCGTGCACTTCAGAGTAGCAAAGAAAGGAAAACAGCGCAGCTCTGTTGCGCTTGGGGGCGTTGCTCAGTTGGTAGAGCGTTCGCTTTGCATGTGAAAGGTCCCGGGTTCAAGCCCCGGCGCCTCCATGTTTTGTGGACAGTGCATGGTAAGTGTTGGTCGCGGCGAGCCTAAAGACACGCAAGATGTTGCAAAGCCAGCGTCACAGACTCATATGATGTATACTGACGTAAGGAGCGCTAGACGTAAATGTGAGGACCGGCTGTTGTCGAGGTGTCATCGACTGCAAATCTGTCTTAGGTATAACGGCCTAACCTCAATGAAGTCTAGAGAGTGGACAACACGTCCGTCTTACTCAGAGTGGTGGCCGAACGCTATTTTCGACGTTGTGCGTGCCACTTTAATTTTGGCCAACTACGATTCGATACAGAATGCAGAAAACCTGAAAGACACCCTCGCGGCCACATTGAGAGTAGTGTTTGTCTGCGGAATAATGAGAGTGCAAGGGTCTGTGGTATTGATATGGTTGTATGTAGCACTATTTGTCATCAGGGGGCGTAGCTCAGATGGTAGAGCGCTCGCTTAGCATGCGAGAGGTACTGGGATCGATACCCAGCGCCTCCAGAATTTTTAACACACCAACATGTCCACACTGCCATGCAAGTGGAATAATTCACAGCCAGCGAATGTGTCAAGGCAGATACGAGCGAACGATTAGCAGCCACAATTGGCAAGCGTACTGTTACGCGCAAGAAGCACCCTCCTCCCACCGCTACACTGAATTTAGAAACAGTACAAGTCCTCCCTTAAGATTCTCAAACCTATGTCGGAAAGATCTGCCTTGCGCCGAGTTCACAAAAATCCCACTGCACATTCCCATTCTTTACGTGCAGTCGGCTGCTACTGGTGTTGCTAGTTGTGACTGCTGATGACAGATGCCGTAGCAATCAATTCATGGAGTGAGTTGTATGTTTTGCGATACTCTGTCTCTGACAAGCAAGCAGAGGTGACATAGGCGCGAACACGGGAAGGTTGCAGCCCCTCGCTGCCTGCAGAAACCGAGCAGCCACACTAGTTGGGCGGCCTAAGCCGTAGGCGAAATGTGCTCACTCGCTTGGGCGCGACGTCAAGCTCTAAATAAGGCTGTCACTAGCGTGAGCGTTGCGTGAGCGTTGTGTAAAGTCGGAAAAGTCGTCTGCATTGGTGAGTGCCATGTTTGGGGAGCGTTTCGTAGTTTGCGCAGTGCAATGGAGACGCGGAAACGTGTTGTGGCCCAGTCTTTTGCAGTTGGACGACAAGAGTGGTACACAGTAGTAAAGTGCGAGGCAGTGAGTTGGCATGAACAGTCGAGTGCACAATGGGGCTTCAGATGTGCGAACACGGGAAGGTTGCAGCCCCTCGCTGCCTGCAGACACCGAGCAGCCACACTAGGTGGGCGGCCTAAGCCGTAGGCGAAATGTGCTCACTCGCTTGGGCGCGACGTCAAGCTCTAAATAAGGCTGTCACTAGCGTGAGCGTTGCGTGAGCGTCGTGTAAAGTCGGAAAAGTCGTCTGCATTGGTGAGTGCCATGTTTGGGGAGCGTTTCGTAGTTTGCGCAGTGCAATGGAGACGCGGAAACGTGTTGTGGCCCAGTCTTTTGCAGTTGGACGACAAGAGTGGTACACAGTAGTAAAGTGCGAGGCAGTGAGTTGGCATGAACTGTCGAGTGCACAATGGGGCTTCAGATGTGCGAACACGGGAAGGTTGCAGCCCCTCGCTGCCTGCAGACACCGAGCAGCCACACTAGGTGGGCGGCCTAAGCCGTAGGCGAAATGTGCTCACTCGCTTGGGCGCGACGTCAAGCTCTAAATAAGGCTGTCACTAGCGTGAGCGTTGCGTGAGCGTCGTGTAAAGTCGGAAAAGTCGTCTGCATTGGTGAGTGCCATGTTTGGGGAGCGTTTCGTAGTTTGCGCAGTGCAATGGAGACGCGGAAACGTGTTGTGGCCCAGTCTTTTGCAGTTGGACGACAAGAGTGGTACACAGTAGTAAAGTGCGAGGCAGTGAGTTGGCATGAACAGTCGAGTGCACAATGGGGCTTCAGATGTGCTTGTTACCTGAGGCGCGGTGTGATTGCCGACAAGGAGTGAAAACGGAGCAATTTGTGACTGTCCTTTCGAGAAATGGCTCTGAGCACTATGGGTCTCAACTGCTGTGGTCATCAGTCGACAGTCCTTTCAATTTAAGACGTTAAATACAGACGGAATTTGTAGTCGTAACACCAGAACATCGAAACTACTTGGAACTCATGTGTATATGAACGTGACCACGCCTTTGTACACTGGTCCCTTCACCCCTACAAACCAACCAACCATCAGGTCCGTGCACTTCAGAGTAGCACAGAAAGGAAAACAGCGCAGCTCTGTTGCGCTTGGGGGCGTTGCTCAGTTGGTAGAGCGTTCGCTTTGCATGTGAAAGGTCCCGGGTTCAAGCCCCGGCGCCTCCATGTTTTGTGGACAGTGCATGGTAAGTGTTGGTCGCGGCGAGCCTAAAGACACGCAAGATGTTGCAAAGCCAGCGTCACAGACTCATATGATGTATACTGACGTAAGGAGCGCTAGACGTAAATGTGAGGACCGGCTGTTGTCGAGGTGTCATCGACTGCAAATCTGTCTTAGGTATAACGGCCTAACCTCAATGAAGTCTAGAGAGTGGACAACACGTCCGTCTTACTCAGAGTGGTGGCCGAACGCTATTTTCGACGTTGTGCGTGCCACTTTAATTTTGGCCAACTACGATTCGATACAGAATGCAGAAAACCTGAAAGACACCCTCGCGGCCACATTGAGAGTAGTGTTTGTCTGCGGAATAATGAGAGTGCAAGGGTCTGTGGTATTGATATGGTTGTATGTAGCACTATTTGTCATCAGGGGGCGTAGCTCAGATGGTAGAGCGCTCGCTTAGCATGCGAGAGGTACTGGGATCGATACCCAGCGCCTCCAGAATTTTTAACACACCAACATGTCCACACTGCCATGCAAGTGGAATAATTCACAGCCAGCGAATGTGTCAAGGCAGATACGAGCGAACGATTAGCAGCCACAATTGGCAAGCGTACTGTTACGCGCAAGAAGCACCCTCCTCCCACCGCTACACTGAATTTAGAAACAGTACAAGTCCTCCCTTAAGATTCTCAAACCTATGTCGGAAAGATCTGCCTTGCGCCGAGTTCACAAAAATCCCACTGCACATTCCCATTCTTTACGTGCAGTCGGCTGCTACTGGTGTTGCTAGTTGTGACTGCTGATGACAGATGCCGTAGCAATCAATTCATGGAGTGAGTTGTATGTTTTGCGATACTCTGTCTCTGACAAGCAAGCAGAGGTGACATAGGCGCGAACACGGGAAGGTTGCAGCCCCTCGCTGCCTGCAGAAACCGAGCAGCCACACTAGTTGGGCGGCCTAAGCCGTAGGCGAAATGTGCTCACTCGCTTGGGCGCGACGTCAAGCTCTAAATAAGGCTGTCACTAGCGTGAGCGTTGCGTGAGCGTCGTGTAAAGTCGGAAAAGTCGTCTGCATTGGTGAGTGCCATGTTTGGGGAGCGTTTCGTAGTTTGCGCAGTGCAATGGAGACGCGGAAACGTGTTGTGGCCCAGTCTTTTGCAGTTGGACGACAAGAGTGGTACACAGTAGTAAAGTGCGAGGCAGTGAGTTGGCATGAACAGTCGAGTGCACAATGGGGCTTCAGATGTGCGAACACGGGAAGGTTGCAGCCCCTCGCTGCCTGCAGACACCGAGCAGCCACACTAGGTGGGCGGCCTAAGCCGTAGGCGAAATGTGCTCACTCGCTTGAGCGCGACGTCAAGCTCTAAATAAGGCTGTCACTAGCGTGAGCGTTGCGTGAGCGTCGTGTAAAGTCGGAAAAGTCGTCTGCATTGGTGAGTGCCATGTTTGGGGAGCGTTTCGTAGTTTGCGCAGTGCAATGGAGACGCGGAAACGTGTTGTGGCCCAGTCTTTTGCAGTTGGACGACAAGAGTGGTACACAGTAGTAAAGTGCGAGGCAGTGAGTTGGCATGAACTGTCGAGTGCACAATGGGGCTTCAGATGTGCGAACACGGGAAGGTTGCAGCCCCTCGCTGCCTGCAGACACCGAGCAGCCACACTAGGTGGGCGGCCTAAGCCGTAGGCGAAATGTGCTCACTCGCTTGGGCGCGACGTCAAGCTCTAAATAAGGCTGTCACTAGCGTGAGCGTTGCGTGAGCGTCGTGTAAAGTCGGAAAAGTCGTCTGCATTGGTGAGTGCCATGTTTGGGGAGCGTTTCGTAGTTTGCGCAGTGCAATGGAGACGCGGAAACGTGTTGTGGCCCAGTCTTTTGCAGTTGGACGACAAGAGTGGTACACAGTAGTAAAGTGCGAGGCAGTGAGTTGGCATGAACAGTCGAGTGCACAATGGGGCTTCAGATGTGCTTGTTACCTGAGGCGCGGTGTGATTGCCGACAAGGAGTGAAAACGGAGCAATTTGTGACTGTCCTTTCGAGAAATGGCTCTGAGCACTATGGGTCTCAACTGCTGTGGTCATCAGTCGACAGTCCTTTCAATTTAAGACGTTAAATACAGACGGAATTTGTAGTCGTAACACCAGAACATCGAAACTACTTGGAACTCATGTGTATATGAACGTGACCACGCCTTTGTACACTGGTCCCTTCACCCCTACAAACCAACCAACCATCAGGTCCGTGCACTTCAGAGTAGCACAGAAAGGAAAACAGCGCAGCTCTGTTGCGCTTGGGGGCGTTGCTCAGTTGGTAGAGCGTTCGCTTTGCATGTGAAAGGTCCCGGGTTCAAGCCCCGGCGCCTCCATGTTTTGTGGACAGTGCATGGTAAGTGTTGGTCGCGGCGAGCCTAAAGACACGCAAGATGTTGCAAAGCCAGCGTCACAGACTCATATGATGTATACTGACGTAAGGAGCGCTAGACGTAAATGTGAGGACCGGCTGTTGTCGAGGTGTCATCGACTGCAAATCTGTCTTAGGTATAACGGCCTAACCTCAATGAAGTCTAGAGAGTGGACAACACGTCCGTCTTACTCAGAGTGGTGGCCGAACGCTATTTTCGACGTTGTGCGTGCCACTTTAATTTTGGCCAACTACGATTCGATACAGAATGCAGAAAACCTGAAAGACACCCTCGCGGCCACATTGAGAGTAGTGTTTGTCTGCGGAATAATGAGAGTGCAAGGGTCTGTGGTATTGATATGGTTGTATGTAGCACTATTTGTCATCAGGGGGCGTAGCTCAGATGGTAGAGCGCTCGCTTAGCATGCGAGAGGTACTGGGATCGATACCCAGCGCCTCCAGAATTTTTAACACACCAACATGTCCACACTGCCATGCAAGTGGAATAATTCACAGCCAGCGAATGTGTCAAGGCAGATACGAGCGAACGATTAGCAGCCACAATTGGCAAGCGTACTGTTACGCGCAAGAAGCACCCTCCTCCCACCGCTACACTGAATTTAGAAACAGTACAAGTCCTCCCTTAAGATTCTCAAACCTATGTCGGAAAGATCTGCCTTGCGCCGAGTTCACAAAAATCCCACTGCACATTCCCATTCTTTACGTGCAGTCGGCTGCTACTGGTGTTGCTAGTTGTGACTGCTGATGACAGATGCCGTAGCAATCAATTCATGGAGTGAGTTGTATGTTTTGCGATACTCTGTCTCTGACAAGCAAGCAGAGGTGACATAGGCGCGAACACGGGAAGGTTGCAGCCCCTCGCTGCCTGCAGAAACCGAGCAGCCACACTAGTTGGGCGGCCTAAGCCGTAGGCGAAATGTGCTCACTCGCTTGGGCGCGACGTCAAGCTCTAAATAAGGCTGTCACTAGCGTGAGCGTTGCGTGAGCGTCGTGTAAAGTCGGAAAAGTCGTCTGCATTGGTGAGTGCCATGTTTGGGGAGCGTTTCGTAGTTTGCGCAGTGCAATGGAGACGCGGAAACGTGTTGTGGCCCAGTCTTTTGCAGTTGGACGACAAGAGTGGTACACAGTAGTAAAGTGCGAGGCAGTGAGTTGGCATGAACAGTCGAGTGCACAATGGGGCTTCAGATGTGCGAACACGGGAAGGTTGCAGCCCCTCGCTGCCTGCAGACACCGAGCAGCCACACTAGGTGGGCGGCCTAAGCCGTAGGCGAAATGTGCTCACTCGCTTGGGCGCGACGTCAAGCTCTAAATAAGGCTGTCACTAGCGTGAGCGTTGCGTGAGCGTCGTGTAAAGTCGGAAAAGTCGTCTGCATTGGTGAGTGCCATGTTTGGGGAGCGTTTCGTAGTTTGCGCAGTGCAATGGAGACGCGGAAACGTGTTGTGGCCCAGTCTTTTGCAGTTGGACGACAAGAGTGGTACACAGTAGTAAAGTGCGAGGCAGTGAGTTGGCATGAACAGTCGAGTGCACAATGGGGCTTCAGATGTGCTTGTTACCTGAGGCGCGGTGTGATTGCCGACAAGGAGTGAAAACGGAGCAATTTGTGACTGTCCTTTCGAGAAATGGCTCTGAGCACTATGGGTCTCAACTGCTGTGGTCATCAGTCGACAGTCCTTTCAATTTAAGACGTTAAATACAGACGGAATTTGTAGTCGTAACACCAGAACATCGAAACTACTTGGAACTCATGTGTATATGAACGTGACCACGCCTTTGTACACTGGTCCCTTCACCCCTACAAACCAACCAACCATCAGGTCCGTGCACTTCAGAGTAGCAAAGAAAGGAAAACAGCGCAGCTCTGTTGCGCTTGGGGGCGTAGCTCAGTTGGTAGAGCGTTCGCTTTGCATGTGAAAGGTCCCGGGTTCAAGCCCCGGCGCCTCCATGTTTTGTGGACAGTGCATGGTAAGTGTTGGTCGCGGCGAGCCTAAAGACACGCAAGATGTTGCAAAGCCAGCGTCACAGACTCATATGATGTATACTGACGTAAGGATCGCTAGACGTAAATGTGAGGACCGGCTGTTGTCGAGGTGTCATCGACTGCAAATCTGTCTTAGGTATAACGGCCTAACCTCAATGAAGTCTAGAGAGTGGACAACACGTCCGTCTTACTCAGAGTGGTGGCCGAACGCTATTTTCGACGTTGTGCGTGCCACTTTAATTTTGGCCAACTACGATTCGATACAGAATGCAGAAAACCTGAAAGACACCCTCGCGGCCACATTGAGAGTAGTGTTTGTCTGCGGAATAATGAGAGTGCAAGGGTCTGTGGTATTGATATGGTTGTATGTAGCACTATTTGTCATCAGGGGGCGTAGCTCAGATGGTAGAGCGCTCGCTTAGCATGCGAGAGGTACTGGGATCGATACCCAGCGCCTCCAGAATTTTTAACACACCAACATGTCCACACTGCCATGCAAGTGGAATAATTCACAGCCAGCGAATGTGTCAAGGCAGATACGAGCGAACGATTAGCAGCCACAATTGGCAAGCGTACTGTTACGCGCAAGAAGCACCCTCCTCCCACCGCTACACTGAATTTAGAAACAGTACAAGTCCTCCCTTAAGATTCTCAAACCTATGTCGGAAAGATCTGCCTTGCGCCGAGTTCACAAAAATCCCACTGCACATTCCCATTCTTTACGTGCAGTCGGCTGCTACTGGTGTTGCTAGTTGTGACTGCTGATGACAGATGCCGTAGCAATCAATTCATGGAGTGAGTTGTATGTTTTGCGATACTCTGTCTCTGACAAGCAAGCAGAGGTGACATAGGCGCGAACACGGGAAGGTTGCAGCCCCTCGCTGCCTGCAGACACCGAGCAGCCACACTAGTTGGGCGGCCTAAGCCGTAGGCGAAATGTGCTCACTCGCTTGGGCGCGACGTCAAGCTCTAAATAAGGCTGTCACTAGCGTGAGCGTTGCGTGAGCGTCGTGTAAAGTCGGAAAAGTCGTCTGCATTGGTGAGTGCCATGTTTGGGGAGCGTTTCGTAGTTTGCGCAGTGCAATGGAGACGCGGAAACGTGTTGTGGCCCAGTCTTTTGCAGTTGGACGACAAGAGTGGTACACAGTAGTAAAGTGCGAGGCAGTGAGTTGGCATGAACAGTCGAGTGCACAATGGGGCTTCAGATGTGCGAACACGGGAAGGTTGCAGCCCCTCGCTGCCTGCAGACACCGAGCAGCCACACTAGGTGGGCGGCCTAAGCCGTAGGCGAAATGTGCTCACTCGCTTGGGCGCGACGTCAAGCTCTAAATAAGGCTGTCACTAGCGTGAGCGTTGCGTGAGCGTCGTGTAAAGTCGGAAAAGTCGTCTGCATTGGTGAGTGCCATGTTTGGGGAGCGTTTCGTAGTTTGCGCAGTGCAATGGAGACGCGGAAACGTGTTGTGGCCCAGTCTTTTGCAGTTGGACGACAAGAGTGGTACACAGTAGTAAAGTGCGAGGCAGTGAGTTGGCATGAACAGTCGAGTGCACAATGGGGCTTCAGATGTGCGAACACGGGAAGGTTGCAGCCCCTCGCTGCCTGCAGACACCGAGCAGCCACACTAGGTGGGCGGCCTAAGCCGTAGGCGAAATGTGCTCACTCGCTTGGGCGCGACGTCAAGCTCTAAATAAGGCTGTCACTAGCGTGAGCGTTGCGTGAGCGTCGTGTAAAGTCGGAAAAGTCGTCTGCATTGGTGAGTGCCATGTTTGGGGAGCGTTTCGTAGTTTGCGCAGTGCAATGGAGACGCGGAAACGTGTTGTGGCCCAGTCTTTTGCAGTTGGACGACAAGAGTGGTACACAGTAGTAAAGTGCGAGGCAGTGAGTTGGCATGAACAGTCGAGTGCACAATGGGGCTTCAGATGTGCTTGTTACCTGAGGCGCGGTGTGATTGCCGACAAGGAGTGAAAACGGAGCAATTTGTGACTGTCCTTTCGAGAAATGGCTCTGAGCACTATGGGTCTCAACTGCTGTGGTCATCAGTCGACAGTCCTTTCAATTTAAGACGTTAAATACAGACGGAATTTGTAGTCGTAACACCAGAACATCGAAACTACTTGGAACTCATGTGTATATGAACGTGACCACGCCTTTGTACACTGGTCCCTTCACCCCTACAAACCAACCAACCATCAGGTCCGTGCACTTCAGAGTAGCAAAGAAAGGAAAACAGCGCAGCTCTGTTGCGCTTGGGGGCGTAGCTCAGTTGGTAGAGCGTTCGCTTTGCATGTGAAAGGTCCCGGGTTCAAGCCCCGGCGCCTCCATGTTTTGTGGACAGTGCATGGTAAGTGTTGGTCGCGGCGAGCCTAAAGACACGCAAGATGTTGCAAAGCCAGCGTCACAGACTCATATGATGTATACTGACGTAAGGAGCGCTAGACGTAAATGTGAGGACCGGCTGTTGTCGAGGTGTCATCGACTGCAAATCTGTCTTAGGTATAACGGCCTAACCTCAATGAAGTCTAGAGAGTGGACAACACGTCCGTCTTACTCAGAGTGGTGGCCGAACGCTATTTTCGACGTTGTGCGTGCCACTTTAATTTTGGCCAACTACGATTCGATACAGAATGCAGAAAACCTGAAAGACACCCTCGCGGCCACATTGAGAGTAGTGTTTGTCTGCGGAATAATGAGAGTGCAAGGGTCTGTGGTATTGATATGGTTGTATGTAGCACTATTTGTCATCAGGGGGCGTAGCTCAGATGGTAGAGCGCTCGCTTAGCATGCGAGAGGTACTGGGATCGATACCCAGCGCCTCCAGAATTTTTAACACACCAACATGTCCACACTGCCATGCAAGTGGAATAATTCACAGCCAGCGAATGTGTCAAGGCAGATACGAGCGAACGATTAGCAGCCACAATTGGCAAGCGTACTGTTACGCGCAAGAAGCACCCTCCTCCCACCGCTACACTGAATTTAGAAACAGTACAAGTCCTCCCTTAAGATTCTCAAACCTATGTCGGAAAGATCTGCCTTGCGCCGAGTTCACAAAAATCCCACTGCACATTCCCATTCTTTACGTGCAGTCGGCTGCTACTGGTGTTGCTAGTTGTGACTGCTGATGACAGATGCCGTAGCAATCAATTCATGGAGTGAGTTGTATGTTTTGCGATACTCTGTCTCTGACAAGCAAGCAGAGGTGATATAGGCGCGAACACGGGAAGGTTGCAGCCCCTCGCTGCCTGCAGACACCGAGCAGCCACACTAGTTGGGCGGCCTAAGCCGTAGGCGAAATGTGCTCACTCGCTTGGGCGCGACGTCAAGCTCTAAATAAGGCTGTCACTAGCGTGAGCGTTGCGTGAGCGTCGTGTAAAGTCGGAAAAGTCGTCTGCATTGGTGAGTGCCATGTTTGGGGAGCGTTTCGTAGTTTGCGCAGTGCAATGGAGACGCGGAAACGTGTTGTGGCCCAGTCTTTTGCAGTTGGACGACAAGAGTGGTACACAGTAGTAAAGTGCGAGGCAGTGAGTTGGCATGAACAGTCGAGTGCACAATGGGGCTTCAGATGTGCGAACACGGGAAGGTTGCAGCCCCTCGCTGCCTGCAGACACCGAGCAGCCACACTAGGTGGGCGGCCTAAGCCGTAGGCGAAATGTGCTCACTCGCTTGGGCGCGACGTCAAGCTCTAAATAAGGCTGTCACTAGCGTGAGCGTTGCGTGAGCGTCGTGTAAAGTCGGAAAAGTCGTCTGCATTGGTGAGTGCCATGTTTGGGGAGCGTTTCGTAGTTTGCGCAGTGCAATGGAGACGCGGAAACGTGTTGTGGCCCAGTCTTTTGCAGTTGGACGACAAGAGTGGTACACAGTAGTAAAGTGCGAGGCAGTGAGTTGGCATGAACAGTCGAGTGCACAATGGGGCTTCAGATGTGCGAACACGGGAAGGTTGCAGCCCCTCGCTGCCTGCAGACACCGAGCAGCCACACTAGGTGGGCGGCCTAAGCCGTAGGCGAAATGTGCTCACTCGCTTGGGCGCGACGTCAAGCTCTAAATAAGGCTGTCACTAGCGTGAGCGTTGCGTGAGCGTCGTGTAAAGTCGGAAAAGTCGTCTGCATTGGTGAGTGCCATGTTTGGGGAGCGTTTCGTAGTTTGCGCAGTGCAATGGAGACGCGGAAACGTGTTGTGGCCCAGTCTTTTGCAGTTGGACGACAAGAGTGGTACACAGTAGTAAAGTGCGAGGCAGTGAGTTGGCATGAACAGTCGAGTGCACAATGGGGCTTCAGATGTGCTTGTTACCTGAGGCGCGGTGTGATTGCCGACAAGGAGTGAAAACGGAGCAATTTGTGACTGTCCTTTCGAGAAATGGCTCTGAGCACTATGGGTCTCAACTGCTGTGGTCATCAGTCGACAGTCCTTTCAATTTAAGACGTTAAATACAGACGGAATTTGTAGTCGTAACACCAGAACATCGAAACTACTTGGAACTCATGTGTATATGAACGTGACCACGCCTTTGTACACTGGTCCCTTCACCCCTACAAACCAACCAACCATCAGGTCCGTGCACTTCAGAGTAGCAAAGAAAGGAAAACAGCGCAGCTCTGTTGCGCTTGGGGGCGTAGCTCAGTTGGTAGAGCGTTCGCTTTGCATGTGAAAGGTCCCGGGTTCAAGCCCCGGCGCCTCCATGTTTTGTGGACAGTGCATGGTAAGTGTTGGTCGCGGCGAGCCTAAAGACACGCAAGATGTTGCAAAGCCAGCGTCACAGACTCATATGATGTATACTGACGTAAGGATCGCTAGACGTAAATGTGAGGACCGGCTGTTGTCGAGGTGTCATCGACTGCAAATCTGTCTTAGGTATAACGGCCTAACCTCAATGAAGTCTAGAGAGTGGACAACACGTCCGTCTTACTCAGAGTGGTGGCCGAACGCTATTTTCGACGTTGTGCGTGCCACTTTAATTTTGGCCAACTACGATTCGATACAGAATGCAGAAAACCTGAAAGACACCCTCGCGGCCACATTGAGAGTAGTGTTTGTCTGCGGAATAATGAGAGTGCAAGGGTCTGTGGTATTGATATGGTTGTATGTAGCACTATTTGTCATCAGGGGGCGTAGCTCAGATGGTAGAGCGCTCGCTTAGCATGCGAGAGGTACTGGGATCGATACCCAGCGCCTCCAGAATTTTTAACACACCAACATGTCCACACTGCCATGCAAGTGGAATAATTCACAGCCAGCGAATGTGTCAAGGCAGATACGAGCGAACGATTAGCAGCCACAATTGGCAAGCGTACTGTTACGCGCAAGAAGCACCCTCCTCCCACCGCTACACTGAATTTAGAAACAGTACAAGTCCTCCCTTAAGATTCTCAAACCTATGTCGGAAAGATCTGCCTTGCGCCGAGTTCACAAAAATCCCACTGCACATTCCCATTCTTTACGTGCAGTCGGCTGCTACTGGTGTTGCTAGTTGTGACTGCTGATGACAGATGCCGTAGCAATCAATTCATGGAGTGAGTTGTATGTTTTGCGATACTCTGTCTCTGACAAGCAAGCAGAGGTGACATAGGCGCGAACACGGGAAGGTTGCAGCCCCTCGCTGCCTGCAGACACCGAGCAGCCACACTAGTTGGGCGGCCTAAGCCGTAGGCGAAATGTGCTCACTCGCTTGGGCGCGACGTCAAGCTCTAAATAAGGCTGTCACTAGCGTGAGCGTTGCGTGAGCGTCGTGTAAAGTCGGAAAAGTCGTCTGCATTGGTGAGTGCCATGTTTGGGGAGCGTTTCGTAGTTTGCGCAGTGCAATGGAGACGCGGAAACGTGTTGTGGCCCAGTCTTTTGCAGTTGGACGACAAGAGTGGTACACAGTAGTAAAGTGCGAGGCAGTGAGTTGGCATGAACAGTCGAGTGCACAATGGGGCTTCAGATGTGCGAACACGGGAAGGTTGCAGCCCCTCGCTGCCTGCAGACACCGAGCAGCCACACTAGGTGGGCGGCCTAAGCCGTAGGCGAAATGTGCTCACTCGCTTGGGCGCGACGTCAAGCTCTAAATAAGGCTGTCACTAGCGTGAGCGTTGCGTGAGCGTCGTGTAAAGTCGGAAAAGTCGTCTGCATTGGTGAGTGCCATGTTTGGGGAGCGTTTCGTAGTTTGCGCAGTGCAATGGAGACGCGGAAACGTGTTGTGGCCCAGTCTTTTGCAGTTGGACGACAAGAGTGGTACACAGTAGTAAAGTGCGAGGCAGTGAGTTGGCATGAACAGTCGAGTGCACAATGGGGCTTCAGATGTGCGAACACGGGAAGGTTGCAGCCCCTCGCTGCCTGCAGACACCGAGCAGCCACACTAGGTGGGCGGCCTAAGCCGTAGGCGAAATGTGCTCACTCGCTTGGGCGCGACGTCAAGCTCTAAATAAGGCTGTCACTAGCGTGAGCGTTGCGTGAGCGTCGTGTAAAGTCGGAAAAGTCGTCTGCATTGGTGAGTGCCATGTTTGGGGAGCGTTTCGTAGTTTGCGCAGTGCAATGGAGACGCGGAAACGTGTTGTGGCCCAGTCTTTTGCAGTTGGACGACAAGAGTGGTACACAGTAGTAAAGTGCGAGGCAGTGAGTTGGCATGAACAGTCGAGTGCACAATGGGGCTTCAGATGTGCTTGTTACCTGAGGCGCGGTGTGATTGCCGACAAGGAGTGAAAACGGAGCAATTTGTGACTGTCCTTTCGAGAAATGGCTCTGAGCACTATGGGTCTCAACTGCTGTGGTCATCAGTCGACAGTCCTTTCAATTTAAGACGTTAAATACAGACGGAATTTGTAGTCGTAACACCAGAACATCGAAACTACTTGGAACTCATGTGTATATGAACGTGACCACGCCTTTGTACACTGGTCCCTTCACCCCTACAAACCAACCAACCATCAGGTCCGTGCACTTCAGAGTAGCAAAGAAAGGAAAACAGCGCAGCTCTGTTGCGCTTGGGGGCGTAGCTCAGTTGGTAGAGCGTTCGCTTTGCATGTGAAAGGTCCCGGGTTCAAGCCCCGGCGCCTCCATGTTTTGTGGACAGTGCATGGTAAGTGTTGGTCGCGGCGAGCCTAAAGACACGCAAGATGTTGCAAAGCCAGCGTCACAGACTCATATGATGTATACTGACGTAAGGAGCGCTAGACGTAAATGTGAGGACCGGCTGTTGTCGAGGTGTCATCGACTGCAAATCTGTCTTAGGTATAACGGCCTAACCTCAATGAAGTCTAGAGAGTGGACAACACGTCCGTCTTACTCAGAGTGGTGGCCGAACGCTATTTTCGACGTTGTGCGTGCCACTTTAATTTTGGCCAACTACGATTCGATACAGAATGCAGAAAACCTGAAAGACACCCTCGCGGCCACATTGAGAGTAGTGTTTGTCTGCGGAATAATGAGAGTGCAAGGGTCTGTGGTATTGATATGGTTGTATGTAGCACTATTTGTCATCAGGGGGCGTAGCTCAGATGGTAGAGCGCTCGCTTAGCATGCGAGAGGTACTGGGATCGATACCCAGCGCCTCCAGAATTTTTAACACACCAACATGTCCACACTGCCATGCAAGTGGAATAATTCACAGCCAGCGAATGTGTCAAGGCAGATACGAGCGAACGATTAGCAGCCACAATTGGCAAGCGTACTGTTACGCGCAAGAAGCACCCTCCTCCCACCGCTACACTGAATTTAGAAACAGTACAAGTCCTCCCTTAAGATTCTCAAACCTATGTCGGAAAGATCTGCCTTGCGCCGAGTTCACAAAAATCCCACTGCACATTCCCATTCTTTACGTGCAGTCGGCTGCTACTGGTGTTGCTAGTTGTGACTGCTGATGACAGATGCCGTAGCAATCAATTCATGGAGTGAGTTGTATGTTTTGCGATACTCTGTCTCTGACAAGCAAGCAGAGGTGACATAGGCGCGAACACGGGAAGGTTGCAGCCCCTCGCTGCCTGCAGACACCGAGCAGCCACACTAGTTGGGCGGCCTAAGCCGTAGGCGAAATGTGCTCACTCGCTTGGGCGCGACGTCAAGCTCTAAATAAGGCTGTCACTAGCGTGAGCGTTGCGTGAGCGTCGTGTAAAGTCGGAAAAGTCGTCTGCATTGGTGAGTGCCATGTTTGGGGAGCGTTTCGTAGTTTGCGCAGTGCAATGGAGACGCGGAAACGTGTTGTGGCCCAGTCTTTTGCAGTTGGACGACAAGAGTGGTACACAGTAGTAAAGTGCGAGGCAGTGAGTTGGCATGAACAGTCGAGTGCACAATGGGGCTTCAGATGTGCGAACACGGGAAGGTTGCAGCCCCTCGCTGCCTGCAGACACCGAGCAGCCACACTAGGTGGGCGGCCTAAGCCGTAGGCGAAATGTGCTCACTCGCTTGGGCGCGACGTCAAGCTCTAAATAAGGCTGTCACTAGCGTGAGCGTTGCGTGAGCGTCGTGTAAAGTCGGAAAAGTCGTCTGCATTGGTGAGTGCCATGTTTGGGGAGCGTTTCGTAGTTTGCGCAGTGCAATGGAGACGCGGAAAAGTGTTGTGGCCCAGTCTTTTGCAGTTGGACGACAAGAGTGGTACACAGTAGTAAAGTGCGAGGCAGTGAGTTGGCATGAACAGTCGAGTGCACAATGGGGCTTCAGATGTGCTTGTTACCTGAGGCGCGGTGTGATTGCCGACAAGGAGTGAAAACGGAGCAATTTGTGACTGTCCTTTCGAGAAATGGCTCTGAGCACTATGGGTCTCAACTGCTGTGGTCATCAGTCGACAGTCCTTTCAATTTAAGACGTTAAATACAGACGGAATTTGTAGTCGTAACACCAGAACATCGAAACTACTTGGAACTCATGTGTATATGAACGTGACCACGCCTTTGTACACTGGTCCCTTCACCCCTACAAACCAACCAACCATCAGGTCCGTGCACTTCAGAGTAGCAAAGAAAGGAAAACAGCGCAGCTCTGTTGCGCTTGGGGGCGTAGCTCAGTTGGTAGAGCGTTCGCTTTGCATGTGAAAGGTCCCGGGTTCAAGCCCCGGCGCCTCCATGTTTTGTGGACAGTGCATGGTAAGTGTTGGTCGCGGCGAGCCTAAAGACACGCAAGATGTTGCAAAGCCAGCGTCACAGACTCATATGATGTATACTGACGTAAGGAGAGCAAGACGTAAATGTGAGGACCGGCTGTTGTCGAGGTGTCATCGACTGCAAATCTGTCTTAGGTATAACGGCCTAACCTCAATGAAGTCTAGAGAGTGGACAACACGTCCGTCTTACTCAGAGTGGTGGCCGAACGCTATTTTCGACGTTGTGCGTGCCACTTTAATTTTGGCCAACTACGATTCGATACAGAATGCAGAAAACCTGAAAGACACCCTCGCGGCCACATTGAGAGTAGTGTTTGTCTGCGGAATAATGAGAGTGCAAGGGTCTGTGGTATTGATATGGTTGTATGTAGCACTATTTGTCATCAGGGGGCGTAGCTCAGATGGTAGAGCGCTCGCTTAGCATGCGAGAGGTACTGGGATCGATACCCAGCGCCTCCAGAATTTTTAACACACCAACATGTCCACACTGCCATGCAAGTGGAATAATTCACAGCCAGCGAATGTGTCAAGGCAGATACGAGCGAACGATTAGCAGCCACAATTGGCAAGCGTACTGTTACGCGCAAGAAGCACCCTCCTCCCACCGCTACACTGAATTTAGAAACAGTACAAGTCCTCCCTTAAGATTCTCAAACCTATGTCGGAAAGATCTGCCTTGCGCCGAGTTCACAAAAATCCCACTGCACATTCCCATTCTTTACGTGCAGTCGGCTGCTACTGGTGTTGCTAGTTGTGACTGCTGATGACAGATGCCGTAGCAATCAATTCATGGAGTGAGTTGTATGTTTTGCGATACTCTGTCTCTGACAAGCAAGCAGAGGTGACATAGGCGCGAACACGGGAAGGTTGCAGCCCCTCGCTGCCTGCAGACACCGAGCAGCCACACTAGTTGGGCGGCCTAAGCCGTAGGCGAAATGTGCTCACTCGCTTGGGCGCGACGTCAAGCTCTAAATAAGGCTGTCACTAGCGTGAGCGTTGCGTGAGCGTCGTGTAAAGTCGGAAAAGTCGTCTGCATTGGTGAGTGCCATGTTTGGGGAGCGTTTCGTAGTTTGCGCAGTGCAATGGAGACGCGGAAACGTGTTGTGGCCCAGTCTTTTGCAGTTGGACGACAAGAGTGGTACACAGTAGTAAAGTGCGAGGCAGTGAGTTGGCATGAACAGTCGAGTGCACAATGGGGCTTCAGATGTGCGAACACGGGAAGGTTGCAGCCCCTCGCTGCCTGCAGACACCGAGCAGCCACACTAGGTGGGCGGCCTAAGCCGTAGGCGAAATGTGCTCACTCGCTTGGGCGCGACGTCAAGCTCTAAATAAGGCTGTCACTAGCGTGAGCGTTGCGTGAGCGTCGTGTAAAGTCGGAAAAGTCGTCTGCATTGGTGAGTGCCATGTTTGGGGAGCGTTTCGTAGTTTGCGCAGTGCAATGGAGACGCGGAAAAGTGTTGTGGCCCAGTCTTTTGCAGTTGGACGACAAGAGTGGTACACAGTAGTAAAGTGCGAGGCAGTGAGTTGGCATGAACAGTCGAGTGCACAATGGGGCTTCAGATGTGCTTGTTACCTGAGGCGCGGTGTGATTGCCGACAAGGAGTGAAAACGGAGCAATTTGTGACTGTCCTTTCGAGAAATGGCTCTGAGCACTATGGGTCTCAACTGCTGTGGTCATCAGTCGACAGTCCTTTCAATTTAAGACGTTAAATACAGACGGAATTTGTAGTCGTAACACCAGAACATCGAAACTACTTGGAACTCATGTGTATATGAACGTGACCACGCCTTTGTACACTGGTCCCTTCACCCCTACAAACCAACCAACCATCAGGTCCGTGCACTTCAGAGTAGCAAAGAAAGGAAAACAGCGCAGCTCTGTTGCGCTTGGGGGCGTAGCTCAGTTGGTAGAGCGTTCGCTTTGCATGTGAAAGGTCCCGGGTTCAAGCCCCGGCGCCTCCATGTTTTGTGGACAGTGCATGGTAAGTGTTGGTCGCGGCGAGCCTAAAGACACGCAAGATGTTGCAAAGCCAGCGTCACAGACTCATATGATGTATACTGACGTAAGGAGAGCAAGACGTAAATGTGAGGACCGGCTGTTGTCGAGGTGTCATCGACTGCAAATCTGTCTTAGGTATAACGGCCTAACCTCAATGAAGTCTAGAGAGTGGACAACACGTCCGTCTTACTCAGAGTGGTGGCCGAACGCTATTTTCGACGTTGTGCGTGCCACTTTAATTTTGGCCAACTACGATTCGATACAGAATGCAGAAAACCTGAAAGACACCCTCGCGGCCACATTGAGAGTAGTGTTTGTCTGCGGAATAATGAGAGTGCAAGGGTCTGTGGTATTGATATGGTTGTATGTAGCACTATTTGTCATCAGGGGGCGTAGCTCAGATGGTAGAGCGCTCGCTTAGCATGCGAGAGGTACTGGGATCGATACCCAGCGCCTCCAGAATTTTTAACACACCAACATGTCCACACTGCCATGCAAGTGGAATAATTCACAGCCAGCGAATGTGTCAAGGCAGATACGAGCGAACGATTAGCAGCCACAATTGGCAAGCGTACTGTTACGCGCAAGAAGCACCCTCCTCCCACCGCTACACTGAATTTAGAAACAGTACAAGTCCTCCCTTAAGATTCTCAAACCTATGTCGGAAAGATCTGCCTTGCGCCGAGTTCACAAAAATCCCACTGCACATTCCCATTCTTTACGTGCAGTCGGCTGCTACTGGTGTTGCTAGTTGTGACTGCTGATGACAGATGCCGTAGCAATCAATTCATGGAGTGAGTTGTATGTTTTGCGATACTCTGTCTCTGACAAGCAAGCAGAGGTGACATAGGCGCGAACACGGGAAGGTTGCAGCCCCTCGCTGCCTGCAGACACCGAGCAGCCACACTAGTTGGGCGGCCTAAGCCGTAGGCGAAATGTGCTCACTCGCTTGGGCGCGACGTCAAGCTCTAAATAAGGCTGTCACTAGCGTGAGCGTTGCGTGAGCGTCGTGTAAAGTCGGAAAAGTCGTCTGCATTGGTGAGTGCCATGTTTGGGGAGCGTTTCGTAGTTTGCGCAGTGCAATGGAGACGCGGAAACGTGTTGTGGCCCAGTCTTTTGCAGTTGGACGACAAGAGTGGTACACAGTAGTAAAGTGCGAGGCAGTGAGTTGGCATGAACAGTCGAGTGCACAATGGGGCTTCAGATGTGCGAACACGGGAAGGTTGCAGCCCCTCGCTGCCTGCAGACACCGAGCAGCCACACTAGGTGGGCGGCCTAAGCCGTAGGCGAAATGTGCTCACTCGCTTGGGCGCGACGTCAAGCTCTAAATAAGGCTGTCACTAGCGTGAGCGTTGCGTGAGCGTCGTGTAAAGTCGGAAAAGTCGTCTGCATTGGTGAGTGCCATGTTTGGGGAGCGTTTCGTAGTTTGCGCAGTGCAATGGAGACGCGGAAACGTGTTGTGGCCCAGTCTTTTGCAGTTGGACGACAAGAGTGGTACACAGTAGTAAAGTGCGAGGCAGTGAGTTGGCATGAACAGTCGAGTGCACAATGGGGCTTCAGATGTGCGAACACGGGAAGGTTGCAGCCCCTCGCTGCCTGCAGACACCGAGCAGCCACACTAGGTGGGCGGCCTAAGCCGTAGGCGAAATGTGCTCACTCGCTTGGGCGCGACGTCAAGCTCTAAATAAGGCTGTCACTAGCGTGAGCGTTGCGTGAGCGTCGTGTAAAGTCGGAAAAGTCGTCTGCATTGGTGAGTGCCATGTTTGGGGAGCGTTTCGTAGTTTGCGCAGTGCAATGGAGACGCGGAAACGTGTTGTGGCCCAGTCTTTTGCAGTTGGACGACAAGAGTGGTACACAGTAGTAAAGTGCGAGGCAGTGAGTTGGCATGAACAGTCGAGTGCACAATGGGGCTTCAGATGTGCTTGTTACCTGAGGCGCGGTGTGATTGCCGACAAGGAGTGAAAACGGAGCAATTTGTGACTGTCCTTTCGAGAAATGGCTCTGAGCACTATGGGTCTCAACTGCTGTGGTCATCAGTCGACAGTCCTTTCAATTTAAGACGTTAAATACAGACGGAATTTGTAGTCGTAACACCAGAACATCGAAACTACTTGGAACTCATGTGTATATGAACGTGACCACGCCTTTGTACACTGGTCCCTTCACCCCTACAAACCAACCAACCATCAGGTCCGTGCACTTCAGAGTAGCAAAGAAAGGAAAACAGCGCAGCTCTGTTGCGCTTGGGGGCGTAGCTCAGTTGGTAGAGCGTTCGCTTTGCATGTGAAAGGTCCCGGGTTCAAGCCCCGGCGCCTCCATGTTTTGTGGACAGTGCATGGTAAGTGTTGGTCGCGGCGAGCCTAAAGACACGCAAGATGTTGCAAAGCCAGCGTCACAGACTCATATGATGTATACTGACGTAAGGAGAGCAAGACGTAAATGTGAGGACCGGCTGTTGTCGAGGTGTCATCGACTGCAAATCTGTCTTAGGTATAACGGCCTAACCTCAATGAAGTCTAGAGAGTGGACAACACGTCCGTCTTACTCAGAGTGGTGGCCGAACGCTATTTTCGACGTTGTGCGTGCCACTTTAATTTTGGCCAACTACGATTCGATACAGAATGCAGAAAACCTGAAAGACACCCTCGCGGCCACATTGAGAGTAGTGTTTGTCTGCGGAATAATGAGAGTGCAAGGGTCTGTGGTATTGATATGGTTGTATGTAGCACTATTTGTCATCAGGGGGCGTAGCTCAGATGGTAGAGCGCTCGCTTAGCATGCGAGAGGTACTGGGATCGATACCCAGCGCCTCCAGAATTTTTAACACACCAACATGTCCACACTGCCATGCAAGTGGAATAATTCACAGCCAGCGAATGTGTCAAGGCAGATACGAGCGAACGATTAGCAGCCACAATTGGCAAGCGTACTGTTACGCGCAAGAAGCACCCTCCTCCCACCGCTACACTGAATTTAGAAACAGTACAAGTCCTCCCTTAAGATTCTCAAACCTATGTCGGAAAGATCTGCCTTGCGCCGAGTTCACAAAAATCCCACTGCACATTCCCATTCTTTACGTGCAGTCGGCTGCTACTGGTGTTGCTAGTTGTGACTGCTGATGACAGATGCCGTAGCAATCAATTCATGGAGTGAGTTGTATGTTTTGCGATACTCTGTCTCTGACAAGCAAGCAGAGGTGACATAGGCGCGAACACGGGAAGGTTGCAGCCCCTCGCTGCCTGCAGACACCGAGCAGCCACACTAGTTGGGCGGCCTAAGCCGTAGGCGAAATGTGCTCACTCGCTTGGGCGCGACGTCAAGCTCTAAATAAGGCTGTCACTAGCGTGAGCGTTGCGTGAGCGTCGTGTAAAGTCGGAAAAGTCGTCTGCATTGGTGAGTGCCATGTTTGGGGAGCGTTTCGTAGTTTGCGCAGTGCAATGGAGACGCGGAAACGTGTTGTGGCCCAGTCTTTTGCAGTTGGACGACAAGAGTGGTACACAGTAGTAAAGTGCGAGGCAGTGAGTTGGCATGAACAGTCGAGTGCACAATGGGGCTTCTGATGTGCGAACACGGGAAGGTTGCAGCCCCTCGCTGCCTGCAGACACCGAGCAGCCACACTAGGTGGGCGGCCTAAGCCGTAGGCGAAATGTGCTCACTCGCTTGGGCGCGACGTCAAGCTCTAAATAAGGCTGTCACTAGCGTGAGCGTTGCGTGAGCGTCGTGTAAAGTCGGAAAAGTCGTCTGCATTGGTGAGTGCCATGTTTGGGGAGCGTTTCGTAGTTTGCGCAGTGCAATGGAGACGCGGAAACGTGTTGTGGCCCAGTCTTTTGCAGTTGGACGACAAGAGTGGTACACAGTAGTAAAGTGCGAGGCAGTGAGTTGGCATGAACAGTCGAGTGCACAATGGGGCTTCAGATGTGCGAACACGGGAAGGTTGCAGCCCCTCGCTGCCTGCAGACACCGAGCAGCCACACTAGGTGGGCGGCCTAAGCCGTAGGCGAAATGTGCTCACTCGCTTGGGCGCGACGTCAAGCTCTAAATAAGGCTGTCACTAGCGTGAGCGTTGCGTGAGCGTCGTGTAAAGTCGGAAAAGTCGTCTGCATTGGTGAGTGCCATGTTTGGGGAGCGTTTCGTAGTTTGCGCAGTGCAATGGAGACGCGGAAACGTGTTGTGGCCCAGTCTTTTGCAGTTGGACGACAAGAGTGGTACACAGTAGTAAAGTGCGAGGCAGTGAGTTGGCATGAACAGTCGAGTGCACAATGGGGCTTCAGATGTGCGAACACGGGAAGGTTGCAGCCCCTCGCTGCCTGCAGACACCGAGCAGCCACACTAGGTGGGCGGCCTAAGCCGTAGGCGAAATGTGCTCACTCGCTTGGGCGCGACGTCAAGCTCTAAATAAGGCTGTCACTAGCGTGAGCGTTGCGTGAGCGTCGTGTAAAGTCGGAAAAGTCGTCTGCATTGGTGAGTGCCATGTTTGGGGAGCGTTTCGTAGTTTGCGCAGTGCAATGGAGACGCGGAAACGTGTTGTGGCCCAGTCTTTTGCAGTTGGACGACAAGAGTGGTACACAGTAGTAAAGTGCGAGGCAGTGAGTTGGCATGAACAGTCGAGTGCACAATGTGGCTTCAGATGTGCTTGTTACCTGAGGCGCGGTGTGATTGCCGACAAGGAGTGAAAACGGAGCAATTTGTGACTGTCCTTTCGAGAAATGGCTCTGAGCACTATGGGTCTCAACTGCTGTGGTCATCAGTCGACAGTCCTTTCAATTTAAGACGTTAAATACAGACGGAATTTGTAGTCGTAACACCAGAACATCGAAACTACTTGGAACTCATGTGTATATGAACGTGACCACGCCTTTGTACACTGGTCCCTTCACCCCTACAAACCAACCAACCATCAGGTCCGTGCACTTCAGAGTAGCAAAGAAAGGAAAACAGCGCAGCTCTGTTGCGCTTGGGGGCGTAGCTCAGTTGGTAGAGCGTTCGCTTTGCATGTGAAAGGTCCCGGGTTCAAGCCCCGGCGCCTCCATGTTTTGTGGACAGTGCATGGTAAGTGTTGGTCGCGGCGAGCCTAAAGACACGCAAGATGTTGCAAAGCCAGCGTCACAGACTCATATGATGTATACTGACGTAAGGAGAGCAAGACGTAAATGTGAGGACCGGCTGTTGTCGAGGTGTCATCGACTGCAAATCTGTCTTAGGTATAACGGCCTAACCTCAATGAAGTCTAGAGAGTGGACAACACGTCCGTCTTACTCAGAGTGGTGGCCGAACGCTATTTTCGACGTTGTGCGTGCCACTTTAATTTTGGCCAACTACGATTCGATACAGAATGCAGAAAACCTGAAAGACACCCTCGCGGCCACATTGAGAGTAGTGTTTGTCTGCGGAATAATGAGAGTGCAAGGGTCTGCGGTATTGATATGGTTGTATGTAGCACTATTTGTCATCAGGGGGCGTAGCTCAGATGGTAGAGCGCTCGCTTAGCATGCGAGAGGTACTGGGATCGATACCCAGCGCCTCCAGAATTTTTAACACACCAACATGTCCACACTGCCATGCAAGTGGAATAATTCACAGCCAGCGAATGTGTCAAGGCAGATACGAGCGAACGATTAGCAGCCACAATTGGCAAGCGTACTGTTACGCGCAAGAAGCACCCTCCTCCCACCGCTACACTGAATTTAGAAACAGTACAAGTCCTCCCTTAAGATTCTCAAACCTATGTCGGAAAGATCTGCCTTGCGCCGAGTTCACAAAAATCCCACTGCACATTCCCATTCTTTACGTGCAGTCGGCTGCTACTGGTGTTGCTAGTTGTGACTGCTGATGACAGATGCCGTAGCAATCAATTCATGGAGTGAGTTGTATGTTTTGCGATACTCTGTCTCTGACAAGCAAGCAGAGGTGACATAGGCGCGAACACGGGAAGGTTGCAGCCCCTCGCTGCCTGCAGACACCGAGCAGCCACACTAGTTGGGCGGCCTAAGCCGTAGGCGAAATGTGCTCACTCGCTTGGGCGCGACGTCAAGCTCTAAATAAGGCTGTCACTAGCGTGAGCGTTGCGTGAGCGTCGTGTAAAGTCGGAAAAGTCGTCTGCATTGGTGAGTGCCATGTTTGGGGAGCGTTTCGTAGTTTGCGCAGTGCAATGGAGACGCGGAAACGTGTTGTGGCCCAGTCTTTTGCAGTTGGACGACAAGAGTGGTACACAGTAGTAAAGTGCGAGGCAGTGAGTTGGCATGAACAGTCGAGTGCACAATGGGGCTTCAGATGTGCGAACACGGGAAGGTTGCAGCCCCTCGCTGCCTGCAGACACCGAGCAGCCACACTAGGTGGGCGGCCTAAGCCGTAGGCGAAATGTGCTCACTCGCTTGGGCGCGACGTCAAGCTCTAAATAAGGCTGTCACTAGCGTGAGCGTTGCGTGAGCGTCGTGTAAAGTCGGAAAAGTCGTCTGCATTGGTGAGTGCCATGTTTGGGGAGCGTTTCGTAGTTTGCGCAGTGCAATGGAGACGCGGAAACGTGTTGTGGCCCAGTCTTTTGCAGTTGGACGACAAGAGTGGTACACAGTAGTAAAGTGCGAGGCAGTGAGTTGGCATGAACAGTCGAGTGCACAATGGGGCTTCAGATGTGCGAACACGGGAAGGTTGCAGCCCCTCGCTGCCTGCAGACACCGAGCAGCCACACTAGGTGGGCGGCCTAAGCCGTAGGCGAAATGTGCTCACTCGCTTGGGCGCGACGTCAAGCTCTAAATAAGGCTGTCACTAGCGTGAGCGTTGCGTGAGCGTCGTGTAAAGTCGGAAAAGTCGTCTGCATTGGTGAGTGCCATGTTTGGGGAGCGTTTCGTAGTTTGCGCAGTGCAATGGAGACGCGGAAACGTGTTGTGGCCCAGTCTTTTGCAGTTGGACGACAAGAGTGGTACACAGTAGTAAAGTGCGAGGCAGTGAGTTGGCATGAACAGTCGAGTGCACAATGGGGCTTCAGATGTGCGAACACGGGAAGGTTGCAGCCCCTCGCTGCCTGCAGACACCGAGCAGCCACACTAGGTGGGCGGCCTAAGCCGTAGGCGAAATGTGCTCACTCGCTTGGGCGCGACGTCAAGCTCTAAATAAGGCTGTCACTAGCGTGAGCGTTGCGTGAGCGTCGTGTAAAGTCGGAAAAGTCGTCTGCATTGGTGAGTGCCATGTTTGGGGAGCGTTTCGTAGTTTGCGCAGTGCAATGGAGACGCGGAAACGTGTTGTGGCCCAGTCTTTTGCAGTTGGACGACAAGAGTGGTACACAGTAGTAAAGTGCGAGGCAGTGAGTTGGCATGAACAGTCGAGTGCACAATGGGGCTTCAGATGTGCGAACACGGGAAGGTTGCAGCCCCTCGCTGCCTGCAGACACCGAGCAGCCACACTAGGTGGGCGGCCTAAGCCGTAGGCGAAATGTGCTCACTCGCTTGGGCGCGACGTCAAGCTCTAAATAAGGCTGTCACTAGCGTGAGCGTTGCGTGAGCGTCGTGTAAAGTCGGAAAAGTCGTCTGCATTGGTGAGTGCCATGTTTGGGGAGCGTTTCGTAGTTTGCGCAGTGCAATGGAGACGCGGAAACGTGTTGTGGCCCAGTCTTTTGCAGTTGGACGACAAGAGTGGTACACAGTAGTAAAGTGCGAGGCAGTGAGTTGGCATGAACAGTCGAGTGCACAATGGGGCTTCAGATGTGCGAACACGGGAAGGTTGCAGCCCCTCGCTGCCTGCAGACACCGAGCAGCCACACTAGGTGGGCGGCCTAAGCCGTAGGCGAAATGTGCTCACTCGCTTGGGCGCGACGTCAAGCTCTAAATAAGGCTGTCACTAGCGTGAGCGTTGCGTGAGCGTCGTGTAAAGTCGGAAAAGTCGTCTGCATTGGTGAGTGCCATGTTTGGGGAGCGTTTCGTAGTTTGCGCAGTGCAATGGAGACGCGGAAACGTGTTGTGGCCCAGTCTTTTGCAGTTGGACGACAAGAGTGGTACACAGTAGTAAAGTGCGAGGCAGTGAGTTGGCATGAACAGTCGAGTGCACAATGGGGCTTCAGATGTGCTTGTTACCTGAGGCGCGGTGTGATTGCCGACAAGGAGTGAAAACGGAGCAATTTGTGACTGTCCTTTCGAGAAATGGCTCTGAGCACTATGGGTCTCAACTGCTGTGGTCATCAGTCGACAGTCCTTTCAATTTAAGACGTTAAATACAGACGGAATTTGTAGTCGTAACACCAGAACATCGAAACTACTTGGAACTCATGTGTATATGAACGTGACCACGCCTTTGTACACTGGTCCCTTCACCCCTACAAACCAACCAACCATCAGGTCCGTGCACTTCAGAGTAGCAAAGAAAGGAAAACAGCGCAGCTCTGTTGCGCTTGGGGGCGTAGCTCAGTTGGTAGAGCGTTCGCTTTGCATGTGAAAGGTCCCGGGTTCAAGCCCCGGCGCCTCCATGTTTTGTGGACAGTGCATGGTAAGTGTTGGTCGCGGCGAGCCTAAAGACACGCAAGATGTTGCAAAGCCAGCGTCACAGACTCATATGATGTATACTGACGTAAGGAGAGCAAGACGTAAATGTGAGGACCGGCTGTTGTCGAGGTGTCATCGACTGCAAATCTGTCTTAGGTATAACGGCCTAACCTCAATGAAGTCTAGAGAGTGGACAACACGTCCGTCTTACTCAGAGTGGTGGCCGAACGCTATTTTCGACGTTGTGCGTGCCACTTTAATTTTGGCCAACTACGATTCGATACAGAATGCAGAAAACCTGAAAGACACCCTCGCGGCCACATTGAGAGTAGTGTTTGTCTGCGGAATAATGAGAGTGCAAGGGTCTGCGGTATTGATATGGTTGTATGTAGCACTATTTGTCATCAGGGGGCGTAGCTCAGATGGTAGAGCGCTCGCTTAGCATGCGAGAGGTACTGGGATCGATACCCAGCGCCTCCAGAATTTTTAACACACCAACATGTCCACACTGCCATGCAAGTGGAATAATTCACAGCCAGCGAATGTGTCAAGGCAGATACGAGCGAACGATTAGCAGCCACAATTGGCAAGCGTACTGTTACGCGCAAGAAGCACCCTCCTCCCACCGCTACACTGAATTTAGAAACAGTACAAGTCCTCCCTTAAGATTCTCAAACCTATGTCGGAAAGATCTGCCTTGCGCCGAGTTCACAAAAATCCCACTGCACATTCCCATTCTTTACGTGCAGTCGGCTGCTACTGGTGTTGCTAGTTGTGACTGCTGATGACAGATGCCGTAGCAATCAATTCATGGAGT
Source organism: Schistocerca cancellata (assembly GCF_023864275.1). Classification (NCBI taxonomy): domain Eukaryota; kingdom Metazoa; phylum Arthropoda; class Insecta; order Orthoptera; family Acrididae; genus Schistocerca; species Schistocerca cancellata. Next base: position 192,557 of record NW_026046882.1, read on the forward strand.
GAGTTGTATGTTTTGCGATACTCTGTCTCTGACAAGCAAGCAGAGGTGACATAGGCGCGAACACGGGAAGGTTGCAGCCCCTCGCTGCCTGCAGACACCGAGCAGCCACACTAGTTGGGCGGCCTAAGCCGTAGGCGAAATGTGCTCACTCGCTTGGGCGCGACGTCAAGCTCTAAATAAGGCTGTCACTAGCGTGAGCGTTGCGTGAGCGTCGTGTAAAGTCGGAAAAGTCGTCTGCATTGGTGAGTGCCATGTTTGGGGAGCGTTTCGTAGTTTGCGCAGTGCAATGGAGACGCGGAAACGTGTTGTGGCCCAGTCTTTTGCAGTTGGACGACAAGAGTGGTACACAGTAGTAAAGTGCGAGGCAGTGAGTTGGCATGAACAGTCGAGTGCACAATGGGGCTTCAGATGTGCTTGTTACCTGAGGCGCGGTGTGATTGCCGACAAGGAGTGAAAACGGAGCAATTTGTGACTGTCCTTTCGAGAAATGGCTCTGAGCACTATGGGTCTCAACTGCTGTGGTCATCAGTCGACAGTCCTTTCAATTTAAGACGTTAAATACAGACGGAATTTGTAGTCGTAACACCAGAACATCGAAACTACTTGGAACTCATGTGTATATGAACGTGACCACGCCTTTGTACACTGGTCCCTTCACCCCTACAAACCAACCAACCATCAGGTCCGTGCACTTCAGAGTAGCAAAGAAAGGAAAACAGCGCAGCTCTGTTGCGCTTGGGGGCGTAGCTCAGTTGGTAGAGCGTTCGCTTTGCATGTGAAAGGTCCCGGGTTCAAGCCCCGGCGCCTCCATGTTTTGTGGACAGTGCATGGTAAGTGTTGGTCGCGGCGAGCCTAAAGACACGCAAGATGTTGCAAAGCCAGCGTCACAGACTCATATGATGTATACTGACGTAAGGAGAGCAAGACGTAAATGTGAGGACCGGCTGTTGTCGAGGTGTCATCGACTGCAAATCTGTCTTAGGTATAACGGCCTAACCTCAATGAAGTCTAGAGAGTGGACAACACGTCCGTCTTACTCAGAGTGGTGGCCGAACGCTATTTTCGACGTTGTGCGTGCCACTTTAATTTTGGCCAACTACGATTCGATACAGAATGCAGAAAACCTGAAAGACACCCTCGCGGCCACATTGAGAGTAGTGTTTGTCTGCGGAATAATGAGAGTGCAAGGGTCTGTGGTATTGATATGGTTGTATGTAGCACTATTTGTCATCAGGGGGCGTAGCTCAGATGGTAGAGCGCTCGCTTAGCATGCGAGAGGTACTGGGATCGATACCCAGCGCCTCCAGAATTTTTAACACACCAACATGTCCACACTGCCATGCAAGTGGAATAATTCACAGCCAGCGAATGTGTCAAGGCAGATACGAGCGAACGATTAGCAGCCACAATTGGCAAGCGTACTGTTACGCGCAAGAAGCACCCTCCTCCCACCGCTACACTGAATTTAGAAACAGTACAAGTCCTCCCTTAAGATTCTCAAACCTATGTCGGAAAGATCTGCCTTGCGCCGAGTTCACAAAAATCCCACTGCACATTCCCATTCTTTACGTGCAGTCGGCTGCTACTGGTGTTGCTAGTTGTGACTGCTGATGACAGATGCCGTAGCAATCAATTCATGGAGTGAGTTGTATGTTTTGCGATACTCTGTCTCTGACAAGCAAGCAGAGGTGACATAGGCGCGAACACGGGAAGGTTGCAGCCCCTCGCTGCCTGCAGAAACCGAGCAGCCACACTAGTTGGGCGGCCTAAGCCGTAGGCGAAATGTGCTCACTCGCTTGGGCGCGACGTCAAGCTCTAAATAAGGCTGTCACTAGCGTGAGCGTTGCGTGAGCGTCGTGTAAAGTCGGAAAAGTCGTCTGCATTGGTGAGTGCCATGTTTGGGGAGCGTTTCGTAGTTTGCGCAGTGCAATGGAGACGCGGAAACGTGTTGTGGCCCAGTCTTTTGCAGTTGGACGACAAGAGTGGTACACAGTAGTAAAGTGCGAGGCAGTGAGTTGGCATGAACAGTCGAGTGCACAATGGGGCTTCAGATGTGCGAACACGGGAAGGTTGCAGCCCCTCGCTGCCTGCAGACACCGAGCAGCCACACTAGGTGGGCGGCCTAAGCCGTAGGCGAAATGTGCTCACTCGCTTGGGCGCGACGTCAAGCTCTAAATAAGGCTGTCACTAGCGTGAGCGTTGCGTGAGCGTCGTGTAAAGTCGGAAAAGTCGTCTGCATTGGTGAGTGCCATGTTTGGGGAGCGTTTCGTAGTTTGCGCAGTGCAATGGAGACGCGGAAACGTGTTGTGGCCCAGTCTTTTGCAGTTGGACGACAAGAGTGGTACACAGTAGTAAAGTGCGAGGCAGTGAGTTGGCATGAACAGTCGAGTGCACAATGGGGCTTCAGATGTGCTTGTTACCTGAGGCGCGGTGTGATTGCCGACAAGGAGTGAAAACGGAGCAATTTGTGACTGTCCTTTCGAGAAATGGCTCTGAGCACTATGGGTCTCAACTGCTGTGGTCATCAGTCGACAGTCCTTTCAATTTAAGACGTTAAATACAGACGGAATTTGTAGTCGTAACACCAGAACATCGAAACTACTTGGAACTCATGTGTATATGAACGTGACCACGCCTTTGTACACTGGTCCCTTCACCCCTACAAACCAACCAACCATCAGGTCCGTGCACTTCAGAGTAGCAAAGAAAGGAAAACAGCGCAGCTCTGTTGCGCTTGGGGGCGTAGCTCAGTTGGTAGAGCGTTCGCTTTGCATGTGAAAGGTCCCGGGTTCAAGCCCTGGCGCCTCCATGTTTTGTGGACAGTGCATGGTAAGTGTTGGTCGCGGCGAGCCTAAAGACACGCAAGATGTTGCAAAGCCAGCGTCACAGACTCATATGATGTATACTGACGTAAGGAGCGCTAGACGTAAATGTGAGGACCGGCTGTTGTCGAGGTGTCATCGACTGCAAATCTGTCTTAGGTATAACGGCCTAACCTCAATGAAGTCTAGAGAGTGGACAACACGTCCGTCTTACTCAGAGTGGTGGCCGAACGCTATTTTCGACGTTGTGCGTGCCACTTTAATTTTGGCCAACTACGATTCGATACAGAATGCAGAAAACCTGAAAGACACCCTCGCGGCCACATTGAGAGTAGTGTTTGTCTGCGGAATAATGAGAGTGCAAGGGTCTGTGGTATTGATATGGTTGTATGTAGCACTATTTGTCATCAGGGGGCGTAGCTCAGATGGTAGAGCGCTCGCTTAGCATGCGAGAGGTACTGGGATCGATACCCAGCGCCTCCAGAATTTTTAACACACCAACATGTCCACACTGCCATGCAAGTGGAATAATTCACAGCCAGCGAATGTGTCAAGGCAGATACGAGCGCACGATTAGCAGCCACAATTGGCAAGCGTACTGTTACGCGCAAGAAGCACCCTCCTCCCACCGCTACACTGAATTTAGAAACAGTACAAGTCCTCCCTTAAGATTCTCAAACCTATGTCGGAAAGATCTGCCTTGCGCCGAGTTCACAAAAATCCCACTGCACATTCCCATTCTTTACGTGCAGTCGGCTGCTACTGGTGTTGCTAGTTGTGACTGCTGATGACAGATGCCGTAGCAATCAATTCATGGAGTGAGTTGTATGTTTTGCGATACTCTGTCTCTGACAAGCAAGCAGAGGTGACATAGGCGCGAACACGGGAAGGTTGCAGCCCCTCGCTGCCTGCAGAAACCGAGCAGCCACACTAGTTGGGCGGCCTAAGCCGTAGGCGAAATGTGCTCACTCGCTTGGGCGCGACGTCAAGCTCTAAATAAGGCTGTCACTAGCGTGAGCGTTGCGTGAGCGTCGTGTAAAGTCGGAAAAGTCGTCTGCATTGGTGAGTGCCATGTTTGGGGAGCGTTTCGTAGTTTGCGCAGTGCAATGGAGACGCGGAAACGTGTTGTGGCCCAGTCTTTTGCAGTTGGACGACAAGAGTGGTACACAGTAGTAAAGTGCGAGGCAGTGAGTTGGCATGAACAGTCGAGTGCACAATGGGGCTTCAGATGTGCGAACACGGGAAGGTTGCAGCCCCTCGCTGCCTGCAGACACCGAGCAGCCACACTAGGTGGGCGGCCTAAGCCGTAGGCGAAATGTGCTCACTCGCTTGGGCGCGACGTCAAGCTCTAAATAAGGCTGTCACTAGCGTGAGCGTTGCGTGAGCGTCGTGTAAAGTCGGAAAAGTCGTCTGCATTGGTGAGTGCCATGTTTGGGGAGCGTTTCGTAGTTTGCGCAGTGCAATGGAGACGCGGAAACGTGTTGTGGCCCAGTCTTTTGCAGTTGGACGACAAGAGTGGTACACAGTAGTAAAGTGCGAGGCAGTGAGTTGGCATGAACAGTCGAGTGCACAATGGGGCTTCAGATGTGCTTGTTACCTGAGGCGCGGTGTGATTGCCGACAAGGAGTGAAAACGGAGCAATTTGTGACTGTCCTTTCGAGAAATGGCTCTGAGCACTATGGGTCTCAACTGCTGTGGTCATCAGTCGACAGTCCTTTCAATTTAAGACGTTAAATACAGACGGAATTTGTAGTCGTAACACCAGAACATCGAAACTACTTGGAACTCATGTGTATATGAACGTGACCACGCCTTTGTACACTGGTCCCTTCACCCCTACAAACCAACCAACCATCAGGTCCGTGCACTTCAGAGTAGCAAAGAAAGGAAAACAGCGCAGCTCTGTTGCGCTTGGGGGCGTAGCTCAGTTGGTAGAGCGTTCGCTTTGCATGTGAAAGGTCCCGGGTTCAAGCCCCGGCGCCTCCATGTTTTGTGGACAGTGCATGGTAAGTGTTGGTCGCGGCGAGCCTAAAGACACGCAAGATGTTGCAAAGCCAGCGTCACAGACTCATATGATGTATACTGACGTAAGGAGCGCTAGACGTAAATGTGAGGACCGGCTGTTGTCGAGGTGTCATCGACTGCAAATCTGTCTTAGGTATAACGGCCTAACCTCAATGAAGTCTAGAGAGTGGACAACACGTCCGTCTTACTCAGAGTGGTGGCCGAACGCTATTTTCGACGTTGTGCGTGCCACTTTAATTTTGGCCAACTACGATTCGATACAGAATGCAGAAAACCTGAAAGACACCCTCGCGGCCACATTGAGAGTAGTGTTTGTCTGCGGAATAATGAGAGTGCAAGGGTCTGTGGTATTGATATGGTTGTATGTAGCACTATTTGTCATCAGGGGGCGTAGCTCAGATGGTAGAGCGCTCGCTTAGCATGCGAGAGGTACTGGGATCGATACCCAGCGCCTCCAGAATTTTTAACACACCAACATGTCCACACTGCCATGCAAGTGGAATAATTCACAGCCAGCGAATGTGTCAAGGCAGATACGAGCGAACGATTAGCAGCCACAATTGGCAAGCGTACTGTTACGCGCAAGAAGCACCCTCCTCCCACCGCTAAACTGAATTTAGAAACAGTACAAGTCCTCCCTTAAGATTCTCAAACCTATGTCGGAAAGATCTGCCTTGCGCCGAGTTCACAAAAATCCCACTGCACATTCCCATTCTTTACGTGCAGTCGGCTGCTACTGGTGTTGCTAGTTGTGACTGCTGATGACAGATGCCGTAGCAATCAATTCATGGAGTGAGTTGTATGTTTTGCGATACTCTGTCTCTGACAAGCAAGCAGAGGTGACATAGGCGCGAACACGGGAAGGTTGCAGCCCCTCGCTGCCTGCAGACACCGAGCAGCCACACTAGTTGGGCGGCCTAAGCCGTAGGCGAAATGTGCTCACTCGCTTGGGCGCGACGTCAAGCTCTAAATAAGGCTGTCACTAGCGTGAGCGTTGCGTGAGCGTCGTGTAAAGTCGGAAAAGTCGTCTGCATTGGTGAGTGCCATGTTTGGGGAGCGTTTCGTAGTTTGCGCAGTGCAATGGAGACGCGGAAACGTGTTGTGGCCCAGTCTTTTGCAGTTGGACGACAAGAGTGGTACACAGTAGTAAAGTGCGAGGCAGTGAGTTGGCATGAACAGTCGAGTGCACAATGGGGCTTCAGATGTGCGAACACGGGAAGGTTGCAGCCCCTCGCTGCCTGCAGACACCGAGCAGCCACACTAGGTGGGCGGCCTAAGCCGTAGGCGAAATGTGCTCACTCGCTTGGGCGCGACGTCAAGCTCTAAATAAGGCTGTCACTAGCGTGAGCGTTGCGTGAGCGTCGTGTAAAGTCGGAAAAGTCGTCTGCATTGGTGAGTGCCATGTTTGGGGAGCGTTTCGTAGTTTGCGCAGTGCAATGGAGACGCGGAAACGTGTTGTGGCCCAGTCTTTTGCAGTTGGACGACAAGAGTGGTACACAGTAGTAAAGTGCGAGGCAGTGAGTTGGCATGAACAGTCGAGTGCACAATGGGGCTTCAGATGTGCGAACACGGGAAGGTTGCAGCCCCTCGCTGCCTGCAGACACCGAGCAGCCACACTAGGTGGGCGGCCTAAGCCGTAGGCGAAATGTGCTCACTCGCTTGGGCGCGACGTCAAGCTCTAAATAAGGCTGTCACTAGCGTGAGCGTTGCGTGAGCGTCGTGTAAAGTCGGAAAAGTCGTCTGCATTGGTGAGTGCCATGTTTGGGGAGCGTTTCGTAGTTTGCGCAGTGCAATGGAGACGCGGAAACGTGTTGTGGCCCAGTCTTTTGCAGTTGGACGACAAGAGTGGTACACAGTAGTAAAGTGCGAGGCAGTGAGTTGGCATGAACAGTCGAGTGCACAATGGGGCTTCAGATGTGCTTGTTACCTGAGGCGCGGTGTGATTGCCGACAAGGAGTGAAAACGGAGCAATTTGTGACTGTCCTTTCGAGAAATGGCTCTGAGCACTATGGGTCTCAACTGCTGTGGTCATCAGTCGACAGTCCTTTCAATTTAAGACGTTAAATACAGACGGAATTTGTAGTCGTAACACCAGAACATCGAAACTACTTGGAACTCATGTGTATATGAACGTGACCACGCCTTTGTACACTGGTCCCTTCACCCCTACAAACCAACCAACCATCAGGTCCGTGCACTTCAGAGTAGCAAAGAAAGGAAAACAGCGCAGCTCTGTTGCGCTTGGGGGCGTAGCTCAGTTGGTAGAGCGTTCGCTTTGCATGTGAAAGGTCCCGGGTTCAAGCCCCGGCGCCTCCATGTTTTGTGGACAGTGCATGGTAAGTGTTGGTCGCGGCGAGCCTAAAGACACGCAAGATGTTGCAAAGCCAGCGTCACAGACTCATATGATGTATACTGACGTAAGGAGCGCTAGACGTAAATGTGAGGACCGGCTGTTGTCGAGGTGTCATCGACTGCAAATCTGTCTTAGGTATAACGGCCTAACCTCAATGAAGTCTAGAGAGTGGACAACACGTCCGTCTTACTCAGAGTGGTGGCCGAACGCTATTTTCGACGTTGTGCGTGCCACTTTAATTTTGGCCAACTACGATTCGATACAGAATGCAGAAAACCTGAAAGACACCCTCGCGGCCACATTGAGAGTAGTGTTTGTCTGCGGAATAATGAGAGTGCAAGGGTCTGTGGTATTGATATGGTTGTATGTAGCACTATTTGTCATCAGGGGGCGTAGCTCAGATGGTAGAGCGCTCGCTTAGCATGCGAGAGGTACTGGGATCGATACCCAGCGCCTCCAGAATTTTTAACACACCAACATGTCCACACTGCCATGCAAGTGGAATAATTCACAGCCAGCGAATGTGTCAAGGCAGATACGAGCGAACGATTAGCAGCCACAATTGGCAAGCGTACTGTTACGCGCAAGAAGCACCCTCCTCCCACCGCTACACTGAATTTAGAAACAGTACAAGTCCTCCCTTAAGATTCTCAAACCTATGTCGGAAAGATCTGCCTTGCGCCGAGTTCACAAAAATCCCACTGCACATTCCCATTCTTTACGTGCAGTCGGCTGCTACTGGTGTTGCTAGTTGTGACTGCTGATGACAGATGCCGTAGCAATCAATTCATGGAGTGAGTTGTATGTTTTGCGATACTCTGTCTCTGACAAGCAAGCAGAGGTGACATAGGCGCGAACACGGGAAGGTTGCAGCCCCTCGCTGCCTGCAGACACCGAGCAGCCACACTAGTTGGGCGGCCTAAGCCGTAGGCGAAATGTGCTCACTCGCTTGGGCGCGACGTCAAGCTCTAAATAAGGCTGTCACTAGCGTGAGCGTTGCGTGAGCGTCGTGTAAAGTCGGAAAAGTCGTCTGCATTGGTGAGTGCCATGTTTGGGGAGCGTTTCGTAGTTTGCGCAGTGCAATGGAGACGCGGAAACGTGTTGTGGCCCAGTCTTTTGCAGTTGGACGACAAGAGTGGTACACAGTAGTAAAGTGCGAGGCAGTGAGTTGGCATGAACAGTCGAGTGCACAATGGGGCTTCAGATGTGCGAACACGGGAAGGTTGCAGCCCCTCGCTGCCTGCAGACACCGAGCAGCCACACTAGGTGGGCGGCCTAAGCCGTAGGCGAAATGTGCTCACTCGCTTGGGCGCGACGTCAAGCTCTAAATAAGGCTGTCACTAGCGTGAGCGTTGCGTGAGCGTCGTGTAAAGTCGGAAAAGTCGTCTGCATTGGTGAGTGCCATGTTTGGGGAGCGTTTCGTAGTTTGCGCAGTGCAATGGAGACGCGGAAACGTGTTGTGGCCCAGTCTTTTGCAGTTGGACGACAAGAGTGGTACACAGTAGTAAAGTGCGAGGCAGTGAGTTGGCATGAACAGTCGAGTGCACAATGGGGCTTCAGATGTGCGAACACGGGAAGGTTGCAGCCCCTCGCTGCCTGCAGACACCGAGCAGCCACACTAGGTGGGCGGCCTAAGCCGTAGGCGAAATGTGCTCACTCGCTTGGGCGCGACGTCAAGCTCTAAATAAGGCTGTCACTAGCGTGAGCGTTGCGTGAGCGTCGTGTAAAGTCGGAAAAGTCGTCTGCATTGGTGAGTGCCATGTTTGGGGAGCGTTTCGTAGTTTGCGCAGTGCAATGGAGACGCGGAAACGTGTTGTGGCCCAGTCTTTTGCAGTTGGACGACAAGAGTGGTACACAGTAGTAAAGTGCGAGGCAGTGAGTTGGCATGAACAGTCGAGTGCACAATGGGGCTTCAGATGTGCTTGTTACCTGAGGCGCGGTGTGATTGCCGACAAGGAGTGAAAACGGAGCAATTTGTGACTGTCCTTTCGAGAAATGGCTCTGAGCACTATGGGTCTCAACTGCTGTGGTCATCAGTCGACAGTCCTTTCAATTTAAGACGTTAAATACAGACGGAATTTGTAGTCGTAACACCAGAACATCGAAACTACTTGGAACTCATGTGTATATGAACGTGACCACGCCTTTGTACACTGGTCCCTTCACCCCTACAAACCAACCAACCATCAGGTCCGTGCACTTCAGAGTAGCAAAGAAAGGAAAACAGCGCAGCTCTGTTGCGCTTGGGGGCGTAGCTCAGTTGGTAGAGCGTTCGCTTTGCATGTGAAAGGTCCCGGGTTCAAGCCCCGGCGCCTCCATGTTTTGTGGACAGTGCATGGTAAGTGTTGGTCGCGGCGAGCCTAAAGACACGCAAGATGTTGCAAAGCCAGCGTCACAGACTCATATGATGTATACTGACGTAAGGAGCGCTAGACGTAAATGTGAGGACCGGCTGTTGTCGAGGTGTCATCGACTGCAAATCTGTCTTAGGTATAACGGCCTAACCTCAATGAAGTCTAGAGAGTGGACAACACGTCCGTCTTACTCAGAGTGGTGGCCGAACGCTATTTTCGACGTTGTGCGTGCCACTTTAATTTTGGCCAACTACGATTCGATACAGAATGCAGAAAACCTGAAAGACACCCTCGCGGCCACATTGAGAGTAGTGTTTGTCTGCGGAATAATGAGAGTGCAAGGGTCTGTGGTATTGATATGGTTGTATGTAGCACTATTTGTCATCAGGGGGCGTAGCTCAGATGGTAGAGCGCTCGCTTAGCATGCGAGAGGTACTGGGATCGATACCCAGCGCCTCCAGAATTTTTAACACACCAACATGTCCACACTGCCATGCAAGTGGAATAATTCACAGCCAGCGAATGTGTCAAGGCAGATACGAGCGAACGATTAGCAGCCACAATTGGCAAGCGTACTGTTACGCGCAAGAAGCACCCTCCTCCCACCGCTACACTGAATTTAGAAACAGTACAAGTCCTCCCTTAAGATTCTCAAACCTATGTCGGAAAGATCTGCCTTGCGCCGAGTTCACAAAAATCCCACTGCACATTCCCATTCTTTACGTGCAGTCGGCTGCTACTGGTGTTGCTAGTTGTGACTGCTGATGACAGATGCCGTAGCAATCAATTCATGGAGTGAGTTGTATGTTTTGCGATACTCTGTCTCTGACAAGCAAGCAGAGGTGACATAGGCGCGAACACGGGAAGGTTGCAGCCCCTCGCTGCCTGCAGACACCGAGCAGCCACACTAGTTGGGCGGCCTAAGCCGTAGGCGAAATGTGCTCACTCGCTTGGGCGCGACGTCAAGCTCTAAATAAGGCTGTCACTAGCGTGAGCGTTGCGTGAGCGTCGTGTAAAGTCGGAAAAGTCGTCTGCATTGGTGAGTGCCATGTTTGGGGAGCGTTTCGTAGTTTGCGCAGTGCAATGGAGACGCGGAAACGTGTTGTGGCCCAGTCTTTTGCAGTTGGACGACAAGAGTGGTACACAGTAGTAAAGTGCGAGGCAGTGAGTTGGCATGAACAGTCGAGTGCACAATGGGGCTTCAGATGTGCGAACACGGGAAGGTTGCAGCCCCTCGCTGCCTGCAGACACCGAGCAGCCACACTAGGTGGGCGGCCTAAGCCGTAGGCGAAATGTGCTCACTCGCTTGGGCGCGACGTCAAGCTCTAAATAAGGCTGTCACTAGCGTGAGCGTTGCGTGAGCGTCGTGTAAAGTCGGAAAAGTCGTCTGCATTGGTGAGTGCCATGTTTGGGGAGCGTTTCGTAGTTTGCGCAGTGCAATGGAGACGCGGAAACGTGTTGTGGCCCAGTCTTTTGCAGTTGGACGACAAGAGTGGTACACAGTAGTAAAGTGCGAGGCAGTGAGTTGGCATGAACAGTCGAGTGCACAATGGGGCTTCAGATGTGCGAACACGGGAAGGTTGCAGCCCCTCGCTGCCTGCAGACACCGAGCAGCCACACTAGGTGGGCGGCCTAAGCCGTAGGCGAAATGTGCTCACTCGCTTGGGCGCGACGTCAAGCTCTAAATAAGGCTGTCACTAGCGTGAGCGTTGCGTGAGCGTCGTGTAAAGTCGGAAAAGTCGTCTGCATTGGTGAGTGCCATGTTTGGGGAGCGTTTCGTAGTTTGCGCAGTGCAATGGAGACGCGGAAACGTGTTGTGGCCCAGTCTTTTGCAGTTGGACGACAAGAGTGGTACACAGTAGTAAAGTGCGAGGCAGTGAGTTGGCATGAACAGTCGAGTGCACAATGGGGCTTCAGATGTGCTTGTTACCTGAGGCGCGGTGTGATTGCCGACAAGGAGTGAAAACGGAGCAATTTGTGACTGTCCTTTCGAGAAATGGCTCTGAGCACTATGGGTCTCAACTGCTGTGGTCATCAGTCGACAGTCCTTTCAATTTAAGACGTTAAATACAGACGGAATTTGTAGTCGTAACACCAGAACATCGAAACTACTTGGAACTCATGTGTATATGAACGTGACCACGCCTTTGTACACTGGTCCCTTCACCCCTACAAACCAACCAACCATCAGGTCCGTGCACTTCAGAGTAGCAAAGAAAGGAAAACAGCGCAGCTCTGTTGCGCTTGGGGGCGTAGCTCAGTTGGTAGAGCGTTCGCTTTGCATGTGAAAGGTCCCGGGTTCAAGCCCCGGCGCCTCCATGTTTTGTGGACAGTGCATGGTAAGTGTTGGTCGCGGCGAGCCTAAAGACACGCAAGATGTTGCAAAGCCAGCGTCACAGACTCATATGATGTATACTGACGTAAGGAGCGCTAGACGTAAATGTGAGGACCGGCTGTTGTCGAGGTGTCATCGACTGCAAATCTGTCTTAGGTATAACGGCCTAACCTCAATGAAGTCTAGAGAGTGGACAACACGTCCGTCTTACTCAGAGTGGTGGCCGAACGCTATTTTCGACGTTGTGCGTGCCACTTTAATTTTGGCCAACTACGATTCGATACAGAATGCAGAAAACCTGAAAGACACCCTCGCGGCCACATTGAGAGTAGTGTTTGTCTGCGGAATAATGAGAGTGCAAGGGTCTGTGGTATTGATATGGTTGTATGTAGCACTATTTGTCATCAGGGGGCGTAGCTCAGATGGTAGAGCGCTCGCTTAGCATGCGAGAGGTACTGGGATCGATACCCAGCGCCTCCAGAATTTTTAACACACCAACATGTCCACACTGCCATGCAAGTGGAATAATTCACAGCCAGCGAATGTGTCAAGGCAGATACGAGCGAACGATTAGCAGCCACAATTGGCAAGCGTACTGTTACGCGCAAGAAGCACCCTCCTCCCACCGCTACACTGAATTTAGAAACAGTACAAGTCCTCCCTTAAGATTCTCAAACCTATGTCGGAAAGATCTGCCTTGCGCCGAGTTCACAAAAATCCCACTGCACATTCCCATTCTTTACGTGCAGTCGGCTGCTACTGGTGTTGCTAGTTGTGACTGCTGATGACAGATGCCGTAGCAATCAATTCATGGAGTGAGTTGTATGTTTTGCGATACTCTGTCTCTGACAAGCAAGCAGAGGTGACATAGGCGCGAACACGGGAAGGTTGCAGCCCCTCGCTGCCTGCAGACACCGAGCAGCCACACTAGTTGGGCGGCCTAAGCCGTAGGCGAAATGTGCTCACTCGCTTGGGCGCGACGTCAAGCTCTAAATAAGGCTGTCACTAGCGTGAGCGTTGCGTGAGCGTCGTGTAAAGTCGGAAAAGTCGTCTGCATTGGTGAGTGCCATGTTTGGGGAGCGTTTCGTAGTTTGCGCAGTGCAATGGAGACGCGGAAACGTGTTGTGGCCCAGTCTTTTGCAGTTGGACGACAAGAGTGGTACACAGTAGTAAAGTGCGAGGCAGTGAGTTGGCATGAACAGTCGAGTGCACAATGGGGCTTCAGATGTGCGAACACGGGAAGGTTGCAGCCCCTCGCTGCCTGCAGACACCGAGCAGCCACACTAGGTGGGCGGCCTAAGCCGTAGGCGAAATGTGCTCACTCGCTTGGGCGCGACGTCAAGCTCTAAATAAGGCTGTCACTAGCGTGAGCGTTGCGTGAGCGTCGTGTAAAGTCGGAAAAGTCGTCTGCATTGGTGAGTGCCATGTTTGGGGAGCGTTTCGTAGTTTGCGCAGTGCAATGGAGACGCGGAAACGTGTTGTGGCCCAGTCTTTTGCAGTTGGACGACAAGAGTGGTACACAGTAGTAAAGTGCGAGGCAGTGAGTTGGCATGAACAGTCGAGTGCACAATGGGGCTTCAGATGTGCTTGTTACCTGAGGCGCGGTGTGATTGCCGACAAGGAGTGAAAACGGAGCAATTTGTGACTGTCCTTTCGAGAAATGGCTCTGAGCACTATGGGTCTCAACTGCTGTGGTCATCAGTCGACAGTCCTTTCAATTTAAGACGTTAAATACAGACGGAATTTGTAGTCGTAACACCAGAACATCGAAACTACTTGGAACTCATGTGTATATGAACGTGACCACGCCTTTGTACACTGGTCCCTTCACCCCTACAAACCAACCAACCATCAGGTCCGTGCACTTCAGAGTAGCAAAGAAAGGAAAACAGCGCAGCTCTGTTGCGCTTGGGGGCGTAGCTCAGTTGGTAGAGCGTTCGCTTTGCATGTGAAAGGTCCCGGGTTCAAGCCCCGGCGCCTCCATGTTTTGTGGACAGTGCATGGTAAGTGTTGGTCGCGGCGAGCCTAAAGACACGCAAGATGTTGCAAAGCCAGCGTCACAGACTCATATGATGTATACTGACGTAAGGAGAGCAAGACGTAAATGTGAGGACCGGCTGTTGTCGAGGTGTCATCGACTGCAAATCTGTCTTAGGTATAACGGCCTAACCTCAATGAAGTCTAGAGAGTGGACAACACGTCCGTCTTACTCAGAGTGGTGGCCGAACGCTATTTTCGACGTTGTGCGTGCCACTTTAATTTTGGCCAACTACGATTCGATACAGAATGCAGAAAACCTGAAAGACACCCTCGCGGCCACATTGAGAGTAGTGTTTGTCTGCGGAATAATGAGAGTGCAAGGGTCTGTGGTATTGATATGGTTGTATGTAGCACTATTTGTCATCAGGGGGCGTAGCTCAGATGGTAGAGCGCTCGCTTAGCATGCGAGAGGTACTGGGATCGATACCCAGCGCCTCCAGAATTTTTAACACACCAACATGTCCACACTGCCATGCAAGTGGAATAATTCACAGCCAGCGAATGTGTCAAGGCAGATACGAGCGAACGATTAGCAGCCACAATTGGCAAGCGTACTGTTACGCGCAAGAAGCACCCTCCTCCCACCGCTACACTGAATTTAGAAACAGTACAAGTCCTCCCTTAAGATTCTCAAACCTATGTCGGAAAGATCTGCCTTGCGCCGAGTTCACAAAAATCCCACTGCACATTCCCATTCTTTACGTGCAGTCGGCTGCTACTGGTGTTGCTAGTTGTGACTGCTGATGACAGATGCCGTAGCAATCAATTCATGGAGTGAGTTGTATGTTTTGCGATACTCTGTCTCTGACAAGCAAGCAGAGGTGACATAGGCGCGAACACGGGAAGGTTGCAGCCCCTCGCTGCCTGCAGACACCGAGCAGCCACACTAGTTGGGCGGCCTAAGCCGTAGGCGAAATGTGCTCACTCGCTTGGGCGCGACGTCAAGCTCTAAATAAGGCTGTCACTAGCGTGAGCGTTGCGTGAGCGTCGTGTAAAGTCGGAAAAGTCGTCTGCATTGGTGAGTGCCATGTTTGGGGAGCGTTTCGTAGTTTGCGCAGTGCAATGGAGACGCGGAAACGTGTTGTGGCCCAGTCTTTTGCAGTTGGACGACAAGAGTGGTACACAGTAGTAAAGTGCGAGGCAGTGAGTTGGCATGAACAGTCGAGTGCACAATGGGGCTTCAGATGTGCGAACACGGGAAGGTTGCAGCCCCTCGCTGCCTGCAGACACCGAGCAGCCACACTAGGTGGGCGGCCTAAGCCGTAGGCGAAATGTGCTCACTCGCTTGGGCGCGACGTCAAGCTCTAAATAAGGCTGTCACTAGCGTGAGCGTTGCGTGAGCGTCGTGTAAAGTCGGAAAAGTCGTCTGCATTGGTGAGTGCCATGTTTGGGGAGCGTTTCGTAGTTTGCGCAGTGCAATGGAGACGCGGAAACGTGTTGTGGCCCAGTCTTTTGCAGTTGGACGACAAGAGTGGTACACAGTAGTAAAGTGCGAGGCAGTGAGTTGGCATGAACAGTCGAGTGCACAATGGGGCTTCAGATGTGCTTGTTACCTGAGGCGCGGTGTGATTGCCGACAAGGAGTGAAAACGGAGCAATTTGTGACTGTCCTTTCGAGAAATGGCTCTGAGCACTATGGGTCTCAACTGCTGTGGTCATCAGTCGACAGTCCTTTCAATTTAAGACGTTAAATACAGACGGAATTTGTAGTCGTAACACCAGAACATCGAAACTACTTGGAACTCATGTGTATATGAACGTGACCACGCCTTTGTACACTGGTCCCTTCACCCCTACAAACCAACCAACCATCAGGTCCGTGCACTTCAGAGTAGCAAAGAAAGGAAAACAGCGCAGCTCTGTTGCGCTTGGGGGCGTAGCTCAGTTGGTAGAGCGTTCGCTTTGCATGTGAAAGGTCCCGGGTTCAAGCCCCGGCGCCTCCATGTTTTGTGGACAGTGCATGGTAAGTGTTGGTCGCGGCGAGCCTAAAGACACGCAAGATGTTGCAAAGCCAGCGTCACAGACTCATATGATGTATACTGACGTAAGGAGAGCAAGACGTAAATGTGAGGACCGGCTGTTGTCGAGGTGTCATCGACTGCAAATCTGTCTTAGGTATAACGGCCTAACCTCAATGAAGTCTAGAGAGTGGACAACACGTCCGTCTTACTCAGAGTGGTGGCCGAACGCTATTTTCGACGTTGTGCGTGCCACTTTAATTTTGGCCAACTACGATTCGATACAGAATGCAGAAAACCTGAAAGACACCCTCGCGGCCACATTGAGAGTAGTGTTTGTCTGCGGAATAATGAGAGTGCAAGGGTCTGTGGTATTGATATGGTTGTATGTAGCACTATTTGTCATCAGGGGGCGTAGCTCAGATGGTAGAGCGCTCGCTTAGCATGCGAGAGGTACTGGGATCGATACCCAGCGCCTCCAGAATTTTTAACACACCAACATGTCCACACTGCCATGCAAGTGGAATAATTCACAGCCAGCGAATGTGTCAAGGCAGATACGAGCGAACGATTAGCAGCCACAATTGGCAAGCGTACTGTTACGCGCAAGAAGCACCCTCCTCCCACCGCTACACTGAATTTAGAAACAGTACAAGTCCTCCCTTAAGATTCTCAAACCTATGTCGGAAAGATCTGCCTTGCGCCGAGTTCACAAAAATCCCACTGCACATTCCCATTCTTTACGTGCAGTCGGCTGCTACTGGTGTTGCTAGTTGTGACTGCTGATGACAGATGCCGTAGCAATCAATTCATGGAGTGAGTTGTATGTTTTGCGATACTCTGTCTCTGACAAGCAAGCAGAGGTGACATAGGCGCGAACACGGGAAGGTTGCAGCCCCTCGCTGCCTGCAGACACCGAGCAGCCACACTAGTTGGGCGGCCTAAGCCGTAGGCGAAATGTGCTCACTCGCTTGGGCGCGACGTCAAGCTCTAAATAAGGCTGTCACTAGCGTGAGCGTTGCGTGAGCGTCGTGTAAAGTCGGAAAAGTCGTCTGCATTGGTGAGTGCCATGTTTGGGGAGCGTTTCGTAGTTTGCGCAGTGCAATGGAGACGCGGAAACGTGTTGTGGCCCAGTCTTTTGCAGTTGGACGACAAGAGTGGTACACAGTAGTAAAGTGCGAGGCAGTGAGTTGGCATGAACAGTCGAGTGCACAATGGGGCTTCAGATGTGCGAACACGGGAAGGTTGCAGCCCCTCGCTGCCTGCAGACACCGAGCAGCCACACTAGGTGGGCGGCCTAAGCCGTAGGCGAAATGTGCTCACTCGCTTGGGCGCGACGTCAAGCTCTAAATAAGGCTGTCACTAGCGTGAGCGTTGCGTGAGCGTCGTGTAAAGTCGGAAAAGGTCGTCTGCATTGGTGAGTGCCATGTTTGGGGAGCGTTTCGTAGTTTGCGCAGTGCAATGGAGACGCGGAAACGTGTTGTGGCCCAGTCTTTTGCAGTTGGACGACAAGAGTGGTACACAGTAGTAAAGTGCGAGGCAGTGAGTTGGCATGAACAGTCGAGTGCACAATGGGGCTTCAGATGTGCGAACACGGGAAGGTTGCAGCCCCTCGCTGCCTGCAGACACCGAGCAGCCACACTAGGTGGGCGGCCTAAGCCGTAGGCGAAATGTGCTCACTCGCTTGGGCGCGACGTCAAGCTCTAAATAAGGCTGTCACTAGCGTGAGCGTTGCGTGAGCGTCGTGTAAAGTCGGAAAAGTCGTCTGCATTGGTGAGTGCCATGTTTGGGGAGCGTTTCGTAGTTTGCGCAGTGCAATGGAGACGCGGAAACGTGTTGTGGCCCAGTCTTTTGCAGTTGGACGACAAGAGTGGTACACAGTAGTAAAGTGCGAGGCAGTGAGTTGGCATGAACAGTCGAGTGCACAATGGGGCTTCAGATGTGCTTGTTACCTGAGGCGCGGTGTGATTGCCGACAAGGAGTGAAAACGGAGCAATTTGTGACTGTCCTTTCGAGAAATGGCTCTGAGCACTATGGGTCTCAACTGCTGTGGTCATCAGTCGACAGTCCTTTCAATTTAAGACGTTAAATACAGACGGAATTTGTAGTCGTAACACCAGAACATCGAAACTACTTGGAACTCATGTGTATATGAACGTGACCACGCCTTTGTACACTGGTCCCTTCACCCCTACAAACCAACCAACCATCAGGTCCGTGCACTTCAGAGTAGCAAAGAAAGGAAAACAGCGCAGCTCTGTTGCGCTTGGGGGCGTAGCTCAGTTGGTAGAGCGTTCGCTTTGCATGTGAAAGGTCCCGGGTTCAAGCCCCGGCGCCTCCATGTTTTGTGGACAGTGCATGGTAAGTGTTGGTCGCGGCGAGCCTAAAGACACGCAAGATGTTGCAAAGCCAGCGTCACAGACTCATATGATGTATACTGACGTAAGGAGAGCAAGACGTAAATGTGAGGACCGGCTGTTGTCGAGGTGTCATCGACTGCAAATCTGTCTTAGGTATAACGGCCTAACCTCAATGAAGTCTAGAGAGTGGACAACACGTCCGTCTTACTCAGAGTGGTGGCCGAACGCTATTTTCGACGTTGTGCGTGCCACTTTAATTTTGGCCAACTACGATTCGATACAGAATGCAGAAAACCTGAAAGACACCCTCGCGGCCACATTGAGAGTAGTGTTTGTCTGCGGAATAATGAGAGTGCAAGGGTCTGTGGTATTGATATGGTTGTATGTAGCACTATTTGTCATCAGGGGGCGTAGCTCAGATGGTAGAGCGCTCGCTTAGCATGCGAGAGGTACTGGGATCGATACCCAGCGCCTCCAGAATTTTTAACACACCAACATGTCCACACTGCCATGCAAGTGGAATAATTCACAGCCAGCGAATGTGTCAAGGCAGATACGAGCGAACGATTAGCAGCCACAATTGGCAAGCGTACTGTTACGCGCAAGAAGCACCCTCCTCCCACCGCTACACTGAATTTAGAAACAGTACAAGTCCTCCCTTAAGATTCTCAAACCTATGTCGGAAAGATCTGCCTTGCGCCGAGTTCACAAAAATCCCACTGCACATTCCCATTCTTTACGTGCAGTCGGCTGCTACTGGTGTTGCTAGTTGTGACTGCTGATGACAGATGCCGTAGCAATCAATTCATGGAGTGAGTTGTATGTTTTGCGATACTCTGTCTCTGACAAGCAAGCAGAGGTGACATAGGCGCGAACACGGGAAGGTTGCAGCCCTCGCTGCCTGCAGACACCGAGCAGCCACACTAGTTGGGCGGCCTAAGCCGTAGGCGAAATGTGCTCACTCGCTTGGGCGCGACGTCAAGCTCTAAATAAGGCTGTCACTAGCGTGAGCGTTGCGTGAGCGTCGTGTAAAGTCGGAAAAGTCGTCTGCATTGGTGAGTGCCATGTTTGGGGAGCGTTTCGTAGTTTGCGCAGTGCAATGGAGACGCGGAAACGTGTTGTGGCCCAGTCTTTTGCAGTTGGACGACAAGAGTGGTACACAGTAGTAAAGTGCGAGGCAGTGAGTTGGCATGAACAGTCGAGTGCACAATGGGGCTTCAGATGTGCGAACACGGGAAGGTTGCAGCCCCTCGCTGCCTGCAGACACCGAGCAGCCACACTAGGTGGGCGGCCTAAGCCGTAGGCGAAATGTGCTCACTCGCTTGGGGCGCGACGTCAAGCTCTAAATAAGGCTGTCACTAGCGTGAGCGTTGCGTGAGCGTCGTGTAAAGTCGGAAAAGTCGTCTGCATTGGTGAGTGCCATGTTTGGGGAGCGTTTCGTAGTTTGCGCAGTGCAATGGAGACGCGGAAACGTGTTGTGGCCCAGTCTTTTGCAGTTGGACGACAAGAGTGGTACACAGTAGTAAAGTGCGAGGCAGTGAGTTGGCATGAACAGTCGAGTGCACAATGGGGCTTCAGATGTGCGAACACGGGAAGGTTGCAGCCCCTCGCTGCCTGCAGACACCGAGCAGCCACACTAGGTGGGCGGCCTAAGCCGTAGGCGAAATGTGCTCACTCGCTTGGGCGCGACGTCAAGCTCTAAATAAGGCTGTCACTAGCGTGAGCGTTGCGTGAGCGTCGTGTAAAGTCGGAAAAGTCGTCTGCATTGGTGAGTGCCATGTTTGGGGAGCGTTTCGTAGTTTGCGCAGTGCAATGGAGACGCGGAAACGTGTTGTGGCCCAGTCTTTTGCAGTTGGACGACAAGAGTGGTACACAGTAGTAAAGTGCGAGGCAGTGAGTTGGCATGAACAGTCGAGTGCACAATGGGGCTTCAGATGTGCTTGTTACCTGAGGCGCGGTGTGATTGCCGACAAGGAGTGAAAACGGAGCAATTTGTGACTGTCCTTTCGAGAAATGGCTCTGAGCACTATGGGTCTCAACTGCTGTGGTCATCAGTCGACAGTCCTTTCAATTTAAGACGTTAAATACAGACGGAATTTGTAGTCGTAACACCAGAACATCGAAACTACTTGGAACTCATGTGTATATGAACGTGACCACGCCTTTGTACACTGGTCCCTTCACCCCTACAAACCAACCAACCATCAGGTCCGTGCACTTCAGAGTAGCAAAGAAAGGAAAACAGCGCAGCTCTGTTGCGCTTGGGGCGTAGCTCAGTTGGTAGAGCGTTCGCTTTGCATGTGAAAGGTCCCGGGTTCAAGCCCCGGCGCCTCCATGTTTTGTGGACAGTGCATGGTAAGTGTTGGTCGCGGCGAGCCTAAAGACACGCAAGATGTTGCAAAGCCAGCGTCACAGACTCATATGATGTATACTGACGTAAGGAGAGCAAGACGTAAATGTGAGGACCGGCTGTTGTCGAGGTGTCATCGACTGCAAATCTGTCTTAGGTATAACGGCCTAACCTCAATGAAGTCTAGAGAGTGGACAACACGTCCGTCTTACTCAGAGTGGTGGCCGAACGCTATTTTCGACGTTGTGCGTGCCACTTTAATTTTGGCCAACTACGATTCGATACAGAATGCAGAAAACCTGAAAGACACCCTCGCGGGCCACATTGAGAGTAGTGTTTGTCTGCGGAATAATGAGAGTGCAAGGGTCTGTGGTATTGATATGGTTGTATGTAGCACTATTTGTCATCAGGGGGCGTAGCTCAGATGGTAGAGCGCTCGCTTAGCATGCGAGAGGTACTGGGATCGATACCCAGCGCCTCCAGAATTTTTAACACACCAACATGTCCACACTGCCATGCAAGTGGAATAATTCACAGCCAGCGAATGTGTCAAGGCAGATACGAGCGAACGATTAGCAGCCACAATTGGCAAGCGTACTGTTACGCGCAAGAAGCACCCTCCTCCCACCGCTACACTGAATTTAGAAACAGTACAAGTCCTCCCTTAAGATTCTCAAACCTATGTCGGAAAGATCTGCCTTGCGCCGAGTTCACAAAAATCCCACTGCACATTCCCATTCTTTACGTGCAGTCGGCTGCTACTGGTGTTGCTAGTTGTGACTGCTGATGACAGATGCCGTAGCAATCAATTCATGGAGTGAGTTGTATGTTTTGCGATACTCTGTCTCTGACAAGCAAGCAGAGGTGACATAGGCGCGAACACGGGAAGGTTGCAGCCCCTCGCTGCCTGCAGACACCGAGCAGCCACACTAGTTGGGCGGCCTAAGCCGTAGGCGAAATGTGCTCACTCGCTTGGGCGCGACGTCAAGCTCTAAATAAGGCTGTCACTAGCGTGAGCGTTGCGTGAGCGTCGTGTAAAGTCGGAAAAGTCGTCTGCATTGGTGAGTGCCATGTTTGGGGAGCGTTTCGTAGGTTTGCGCAGTGCAATGGAGACGCGGAAACGTGTTGTGGCCCAGGTCTTTTGCAGTTGGACGACAAGAGTGGTACACAGTAGTAAAGTGCGAGGCAGTGAGTTGCATGAACAGTCGAGTGCACAATGGGGCTTCAGATGTGCGAACACGGGAAGGTTGCAGCCCCTCGCTGCCTGCAGACACCGAGCAGCCACACTAGGTGGGCGGCCTAAGCCGTAGGCGAAATGTGCTCACTCGCTTGGGCGCGACGTCAAGCTCTAAATAAGGCTGTCACTAGCGTGAGCGTTGCGTGAGCGTCGTGTAAAGTCGGAAAAGTCGTCTGCATTGGTGAGTGCCATGTTTGGGGAGCGTTTCGTAGTTTGCGCAGTGCAATGGAGACGCGGAAACGTGTTGTGGCCCAGTCTTTTGCAGTTGGACGACAAGAGTGGTACACAGTAGTAAAGTGCGAGGCAGTGAGTTGGCATGAACAGTCGAGTGCACAATGGGGCTTCAGATGTGCGAACACGGGAAGGTTGCAGCCCCTCGCTGCCTGCAGACACCGAGCAGCCACACTAGGTGGGCGGCCTAAGCCGTAGGCGAAATGTGCTCACTCGCTTGGGCGCGACGTCAAGCTCTAAATAAGGCTGTCACTAGCGTGAGCGTTGCGTGAGCGTCGTGTAAAGTCGGAAAAGTCGTCTGCATTGGTGAGTGCCATGTTTGGGGAGCGTTTCGTAGTTTGCGCAGTGCAATGGAGACGCGGAAACGTGTTGTGGCCCAGTCTTTTGCAGTTGGACGACAAGAGTGGTACACAGTAGTAAAGTGCGAGGCAGTGAGTTGGCATGAACAGTCGAGTGCACAATGGGGCTTCAGATGTGCTTGTTACCTGAGGCGCGGTGTGATTGCCGACAAGGAGTGAAAACGGAGCAATTTGTGACTGTCCTTTCGAGAAATGGCTCTGAGCACTATGGGTCTCAACTGCTGTGGTCATCAGTCGACAGTCCTTTCAATTTAAGACGTTAAATACAGACGGAATTTGTAGTCGTAACACCAGAACATCGAAACTACTTGGAACTCATGTGTATATGAACGTGACCACGCCTTTGTACACTGGTCCCTTCACCCCTACAAACCAACCAACCATCAGGTCCGTGCACTTCAGAGTAGCAAAGAAAGGAAAACAGCGCAGCTCTGTTGCGCTTGGGGGCGTAGCTCAGTTGGTAGAGCGTTCGCTTTGCATGTGAAAGGTCCCGGGTTCAAGCCCCGGCGCCTCCATGTTTTGTGGACAGTGCATGGTAAGTGTTGGTCGCGGCGAGCCTAAAGACACGCAAGATGTTGCAAAGCCAGCGTCACAGACTCATATGATGTATACTGACGTAAGGAGAGCAAGACGTAATGTGAGGACCGGCTGTTGTCGAGGTGTCATCGACTGCAAATCTGTCTTAGGTATAACGGCCTAACCTCAATGAAGTCTAGAGAGTGGACAACACGTCCGTCTTACTCAGAGTGGTGGCCGAACGCTATTTTCGACGTTGTGCGTGCCACTTTAATTTTGGCCAACTACGATTCGATACAGAATGCAGAAAACCTGAAAGACACCCTCGCGGCCACATTGAGAGTAGTGTTTGTCTGCGGAATAATGAGAGTGCAAGGGTCTGTGGTATTGATATGGTTGTATGTAGCACTATTTGTCATCAGGGGGCGTAGCTCAGATGGTAGAGCGCTCGCTTAGCATGCGAGAGGTACTGGGATCGATACCCAGCGCCTCCAGAATTTTTAACACACCAACATGTCCACACTGCCATGCAAGTGGAATAATTCACAGCCAGCGAATGTGTCAAGGCAGATACGAGCGAACGATTAGCAGCCACAATTGGCAAGCGTACTGTTACGCGCAAGAAGCACCCTCCTCCCACCGCTACACTGAATTTAGAAACAGTACAAGTCCTCCCTTAAGATTCTCAAACCTATGTCGGAAAGATCTGCCTTGCGCCGAGTTCACAAAAATCCCACTGCACATTCCCATTCTTTACGTGCAGTCGGCTGCTACTGGTGTTGCTAGTTGTGACTGCTGATGACAGATGCCGTAGCAATCAATTCATGGAGTGAGTTGTATGTTTTGCGATACTCTGTCTCTGACAAGCAAGCAGAGGTGACATAGGCGCGAACTCGCTGCCTGCAGACACCGAGCAGCCACACTAGTTGGGCGGCCTAAGCCGTAGGCGAAATGTGCTCACCTCGCTTGGGCGCGACGTCAAGCTCTAAATAAGGCTGTCACTAGCGTGAGCGTTGCGTGAGCGTCGTGTAAAGTCGGAAAGTCGTCTGCATTGGTGAGTGCCATGTTTGGGGAGCGTTTCGTAGTTTGCGCAGTGCAATGGAGACGCGGAAACGTGTTGTGGCCCAGTCTTTTGCAGTTGGACGACAAGAGTGGTACACAGTAGTAAAGTGCGAGGCAGTGAGTTGGCATGAACAGTCGAGTGCACAATGGGGCTTCAGATGTGCGAACACGGGAAGGTTGCAGCCCCTCGCTGCCTGCAGACACCGAGCAGCCACACTAGGTGGGCGGCCTAAGCCGTAGGCGAAATGTGCTCACTCGCTTGGGCGCGACGTCAAGCTCTAATAAGGCTGTCACTAGCGTGAGCGTTGCGTGAGCGTCGTGTAAAGTCGGAAAAGTCGTCTGCATTGGTGAGTGCCATGTTTGGGGAGCGTTTCGTAGTTTGCGCAGTGCAATGGAGACGCGGAAACGTGTTGTGGCCCAGTCTTTTGCAGTTGGACGACAAGAGTGGTACACAGTAGTAAAGTGCGAGGCAGTGAGTTGGCATGAACAGTCGAGTGCACAATGGGGCTTCAGATGTGCTTGTTACCTGAGGCGCGGTGTGATTGCCGACAAGGAGTGAAAAACGGAGCAATTTGTGACTGTCCTTTCGAGAAATGGCTCTGAGCACTATGGGTCTCAACTGCTGTGGTCATCAGTCGACAGTCCTTTCAATTTAAGACGTTAAATACAGACGGAATTTGTAGTCGTAACACCAGAACATCGAAACTACTTGGAACTCATGTGTATATGAACGTGACCACGCTTTGTACACTGGTCCCTTCACCCCTACAAACCAACCAACCATCAGGTCGTGCACTCAGAGTAGCAAAGAAAGGAAAACAGCGCAGCTCTGTTGCGCTTGGGGGCGTAGCTCAGTTGGTAGAGCGTTCGCTTTGCATGTGAAAGGTCCCGGGTTCAAGCCCCGGCGCCTCCATGTTTTGTGGACAGTGCATGGTAAGTGTTGGTCGCGGCGAGCCTAAAGACACGCAAGATGTTGCAAAGCCAGCGTCACAGACTCATATGATGTATACTGACGTAAGGAGAGCAAGACGTAAATGTGAGGACCGGCTGTTGTCGAGGTGTCATCGACTGCAAAATCTGTCCTTAGGTATAACGGCCTAACCTCAATGAAGTCTAGAGAGTGGACAACACGTCCGTCTTACTCAGAGTGGTGGCCGAACGCTATTTTCGACGTTGTGCGTGGCACTTTAATTTTGGCCAACTACGATTCGCATACAGAATGCAGAAAACCTGAAAGACACCCTCGCGGCCACATTGAGAGTAGTGTTTGTCTGCGGAATAATGAGAGTGCAAGGGTCTGTGGTATTGATATGGTTGTATGTAGCACTATTTGTCATCAGGGGGCGTAGCTCAGATGGTAGAGCGCTCGCTTAGCATGCGAGAGGTACTGGGATCGATACCCAGCGCCTCCAGAATTTTTAACACACCAACATGTCCACACTGCCATGCAAGTGAATAATTCACAGCCAGCGAATGTGTCAAGGCAGATACGAGCGAACGATTAGCAGCCACAATTGGCAAGCGTACTGTTACGCGCAAGAAGCACCCTCCTCCACCGCTACACTGAATTTAGAAACAGTACAAGTCCTCCCTTAAGATTCTCAACCTATGTCGGAAAGATCTGCCTGCGCCGAGTTCACAAAAATCCCACTGCACATTCCCATTCTTTACGTGCAGTCGGCTGCTACTGGTGTTGCTAGTTGTGACTGCTGATGACAGATGCCGTAGCAATCAATTCATGGAGTGAGTTGTATGTTTTGCGATACTCTGTCTCTGACAAGCAAGCAGAGGTGACATAGGCGCGAACACGGGAAGGTTGCAGCCCCTCGCTGCCTGCAGACACCGAGCAGCCACACTAGTTGGGCGGCCTAAGCCGTAGGCGAAATGTGCTCACTCGCTTGGGCGCGACGTCAAGCTCTAAATAAGGCTGTCACTAGCGTGAGCGTTGCGTGAGCGTCGTGTAAAGTCGGAAAGTCGTCTGCATTGGTGAGTGCCAGTTTGGGGAGCGTTTCGTAGTTTGCGCAGTGCAATGGAGACGCGGAAACGTGTTGTGGCCCAGTCTTTTGCAGTTGGACGACAAGAGTGGTACACAGTAGTAAAGTGCGAGGCAGTGAGTTGGCATGAACAGTCGAGTGCACAATGGGGCTTCAGATGTGCGAACACGGGAAGGTTGCAGCCCCTCGCTGCCTGCAGACACCGAGCAGCCACACTAGGTGGGCGGCCTAAGCCGTAGGCGAAATGTGCTCACTCGCTTGGGCGCGACGTCAAGCTCTAAATAAGGCTGTCACTAGCGTGAGCGTTGCGTGAGCGTCGTGTAAAGTCGGAAAAGTCGTCTGCATTGGTGAGTGCCATGTTTGGGAGCGTTTCGTAGTTTGCGCAGTGCAATGGAGACGCGGAAACGTGTTGTGGCCCAGTCTTTTGCAGTTGGACGACAAGAGTGGTACACAGTAGTAAAGTGCGAGGCAGTGAGTTGGCATGAACAGTCGAGTGCACAATGGGCTTCAGATGTGCGAACACGGGAAGGTTGCAGCCCCTCGCTGCCTGCAGACACCGAGCAGCCACACTAGGTGGGCGGCCTAAGCCGTAGGCGAAATGTGCTCACTCGCTTGGGCGCGACGTCAAGCTCTAAATAAGGCTGTCACTAGCGTGAGCGTTGCGTGAGCGTCGTGTAAAGTCGAAAAGTCGTCTGCATTGGTGAGTGCCATGTTTGGGGAGCGTTTCGTAGTTTGCGCAGTGCAATGGAGACGCGGAAACGTGTTGTGGCCCAGTCTTTTGCAGTTGGACGACAAGAGTGGTACACAGTAGTAAAGTGCGAGGCAGTGAGTTGGCATGAACAGTCGAGTGCACAATGGGGCTTCAGATGTGCTTGTTACCTGAGGCGCGGTGTGATTGCCGACAAGGAGTGAAAACGGAGGCAATTTGTGACTGTCTTTCGAGAAATGGCTCTGAGCACTATGGGTCTCACTGCTGTGGTCATCAGTCGACAGTCCCTTTCAATTTAAGACGTTAAATACAGACGGAATTTGTAGTCGTAACACCAGAACATCGAACTACTTGGAACTCATGTGTATATGAACGTGACCACGCCTTTGTACACTGGTCCCTTCACCCCTACAAACCAACCAACCATCAGGTCGTGCACTTCAGAGTAGCAAAGAAAGGAAAACAGCGCAGCTCTGTTGCCGCTTGGGGGCGTAGCTCAGTTGGTAGAGCGTTCGCTTTGCATGTGAAAGGTCCCGGGTTCAAGCCCCGGCGCCTCCATGTTTTGTGGACAGTGCATGGTAAGTGTTGGTCGCGGCGAGCCTAAAGACACGCAAGATGTTGCAAAGCCAGCGTCACAGACTCATATGATGTATACTGACGTAAGGAGAGCAAGACGTAAATGTGAGGACCGGCTGTTGTCGAGGTGTCATCGACTGCAAATCTGTCTTAGGTATAACGGCCTAACCTCAATGAAGTCCTAGAGAGTGGACAACACGTCCGTCTTACTCAGAGTGGTGGCCGAACGCTATTTTCGACGTTGTGCGTGCACTTTAATTTTGGCCAACTACGATTCGATACAGAATGCAGAAAACCTGAAAGACACCCTCGCGGCCACATTGAGAGTAGTGTTGTCTGCGGAATAATGAGAGTGCAAGGGTCTGTGGTATTGATATG
The DNA here is from genome assembly GCF_023864275.1 of Schistocerca cancellata. Taxonomy (NCBI): domain Eukaryota; kingdom Metazoa; phylum Arthropoda; class Insecta; order Orthoptera; family Acrididae; genus Schistocerca; species Schistocerca cancellata. Next base: position 220,215 of record NW_026046882.1, read on the forward strand.
GTTGTATGTAGCACTATTTGTCATCAGGGGGCGTAGCTCAGATGGTAGAGCGCTCGCTTAGCATGCGAGAGGTACTGGGATCGATACCCAGCGCTCCAGAATTTTTAACACACCAACATGTCCACACTGCATGCAAGTGGAATAATTCACAGCCAGCGAATGTGTCAAGGC
>NW_026046883.1:5000-7500 GCF_023864275.1 Schistocerca cancellata
ACCTATGTCACCTTAACCTAACCCATCTTGCACCTTAACCTAACCCATCTTGCACCTTAACCTAACCCATCTTGCACCTTAACCTAACCCATCTTGCACCTTAACCTAACCCATCTTGCACCTTAACCTAACCCATCTTGCACCTTAACCTAACCTATGTTGCACCTTAACCTAACCTGTGTTGCACCTTAACCTACCTCAATTTGCACCGCAATGTAACGCAATTTGCACCGCAATGTAACGCAATTTGCACCGCAATGTAACGCAATTTGCACCGCAATGTAACGCAATTTGCACCGCAATGTAACGCAATTTGCACCGCAATGTAACGCAATTTGCACCGCAATGTAACGCAATTTGCACCGCAATGTAACGCAATTTGCACCGCAATGTAACGCAATTTGCACCGCAATGTAACGCAATTTGCACCGCAATGTAACTCAATTTGCACCGCAATGTAACTCAATTTGCACCGCAATGTAACTCAATTTGCACCGCAATGTAACTCAATTTGCACCGCAATGTAACTCAATTTGCACCGCAATGTAACTCAATTTGCACCGCAATGTAATGCAATTTGCACCGCAATGTAATGCAATTTGCACCGCAATGTAATGCAATTTGTACCGCAATCTACCCCCACATTGTGCCTTAACCTAACCCACATTGTGCCTTAACCTAACCCACATTGTGCCTTAACCTAACCCACGTTGTGCCTTAACCTAACCCACGTTGTGCCTTAACCTAACCCACGTTGTGCCTTAACCTAACCCACGTTGTGCCTTAACCTAACCCACGTTGTGCCTTAACCTAACCCAAGTTGTGCCTTAACCTAACCCAAGTTGTGCCTTAACCTAACCCAAGTTGTGCCTTAACCTAACCCAAGTTGTGCCTTAACCTAACCCAAGTTGTGCCTTAACCTAACCCAAGTTGTGCCTTAACCTAACCCAAGTTGTGCCTTAACCTAACCCAAGTTGTGCCTTAACCTAACCCAAGTTGTGCCTTAACCTAACCCAAGTTGTGCCTTAACCTAACCCAAGTTGTGCCTTAACCTAACCCAAGTTGTGCCTTAACCTAACCCAAGTTGTGCCTTACCCTGCTCTGTAATTGGCATATGACACGTTACATTAATGTATTGTCCAACCGCAACCCGCTCAGAATGTTGTGTACACAGCTACGTGTCATCTCCCCATAACAGCTGCATTGCAGTGTGGTACGCCATAGAGACGTGTGGGAGTAATGGACGCAGTGGATGGCGATCAGCATGAGCCGTCTGTTCATGTAGTGGCGCGTGTATGCAGACGTAGTAGTCTCTTCTCACACAATGTGATAGCACGGTGCCCCGCGTTCCACATCTGCGACATGCTACAGAGGCCGGTTGACAGTTGGTCGCGCAATGGACATCGCATACGTACGGGGGCACCTTCCACGTGCCCTCTAGTCGGGCACATTTTGTTGCGTGGATGTGAGCGGATGTAGTGTGTCTTGACACCTGACAGGCAGGCATGCAATAATAGTTGACTTTGCAAACGGGGATGGACGTGTACGTTTACTGGTGACGTTACGCAAATGAACAACTGGTAACCCGTTGTGGTGCGGTTGTCCTTGCTGGAGGTACATCTGTGAGGGCAACGATCGGTACAGCTACGAAGCGGTCCCCACCATACCAACGAACGTGAATGTGAATCTGGGTGTGAAGCGATACGCGGCTGTGGGTGGGTGGGACTGTCCCCGGCCGGTGAGGGGGGGCCGCCCGGCGTGCTGGCCGCGCGGTGCGTGGGCGCACGCGCTACAGCCGGCTGGTGGGGGCGCCCAGTGGCAGGCGCGCCGGCCGACGGACGCGGCAGGCGGCGCAGCTGCGCGCCGGGGCACCCTGCGCGCGGCGCCGTGCAGCCAAAGTGGGTCCTCGCCGGCCCGGTGCGAAGCGCGGTGGACATCTGCAGTGTGCTGGTCCGATTGAGGACTGTGTGCGTTGAGGATGCGCCGCCGCCCGGCACTCGGCGCCGCGACGCCGTCTGCTGCTCGGTCGCCCCAGCGGTTCTCGCTGGTGGTTTGTATCGCAGTTGTGCAGACGTGTTGGCACGTGCGCTGTGCTGGGAGAGTTCGCTTCGGCACCCACGTGGGGCCTTTGCCCTTCTGTGGCGCTGGCGTTGGAGCTGCCGGTCACCGTAGGTGGCGCGTGTTGTCTCCCGCCGGCAATGCCACGACAGCACGCTCCCGGGCCTCTGTCGGCAGCGGCAAGCTCAGTTGGGAGCACGGGTGGTCGCACCTAAAGCGTCTACTCGCCTAACTCCGGGCGATTGCGCCTCTCTCGAACCCGACCAAGTACTTAGGACGGCGCTGCGCGCCGCCGGGACCTGAGAGGGTTTCGAGGTGTATTGTGCAGGGGAGCTCAGCCTCCTCCTGTTTGCAGAATAATTGAGCGGACGCTTGCGTGTTCGCGCGGGCCCCTGGGACACACTCCCGGGCGGCCGGCTGCTCAGCTCTAGTTGACGCAGCT
>NW_026046883.1:17500-20000 GCF_023864275.1 Schistocerca cancellata
GCACCGCAATGTAACTCAATTTGCACCGCAATGTAACTCAATTTGCACCGCAATGTAACTCAATTTGCACCGCAATGTAACTCAATTTGCACCGCAATGTAATGCAATTTGCACCGCAATGTAATGCAATTTGCACCGCAATGTAATGCAATTTGTACCGCAATCTACCCCCACATTGTGCCTTAACCTAACCCACATTGTGCCTTAACCTAACCCACATTGTGCCTTAACCTAACCCACGTTGTGCCTTAACCTAACCCACGTTGTGCCTTAACCTAACCCACGTTGTGCCTTAACCTAACCCACGTTGTGCCTTAACCTAACCCACGTTGTGCCTTAACCTAACCCAAGTTGTGCCTTAACCTAACCCAAGTTGTGCCTTAACCTAACCCAAGTTGTGCCTTAACCTAACCCAAGTTGTGCCTTAACCTAACCCAAGTTGTGCCTTAACCTAACCCAAGTTGTGCCTTAACCTAACCCAAGTTGTGCCTTAACCTAACCCAAGTTGTGCCTTAACCTAACCCAAGTTGTGCCTTAACCTAACCCAAGTTGTGCCTTAACCTAACCCAAGTTGTGCCTTAACCTAACCCAAGTTGTGCCTTAACCTAACCCAAGTTGTGCCTTACCCTGCTCTGTAATTGGCATATGACACGTTACATTAATGTATTGTCCAACCGCAACCCGCTCAGAATGTTGTGTACACAGCTACGTGTCATCTCCCCATAACAGCTGCATTGCAGTGTGGTACGCCATAGAGACGTGTGGGAGTAATGGACGCAGTGGATGGCGATCAGCATGAGCCGTCTGTTCATGTAGTGGCGCGTGTATGCAGACGTAGTAGTCTCTTCTCACACAATGTGATAGCACGGTGCCCCGCGTTCCACATCTGCGACATGCTACAGAGGCCGGTTGACAGTTGGTCGCGCAATGGACATCGCATACGTACGGGGGCACCTTCCACGTGCCCTCTAGTCGGGCACATTTTGTTGCGTGGATGTGAGCGGATGTAGTGTGTCTTGACACCTGACAGGCAGGCATGCAATAATAGTTGACTTTGCAAACGGGGATGGACGTGTACGTTTACTGGTGACGTTACGCAAATGAACAACTGGTAACCCGTTGTGGTGCGGTTGTCCTTGCTGGAGGTACATCTGTGAGGGCAACGATCGGTACAGCTACGAAGCGGTCCCCACCATACCAACGAACGTGAATGTGAATCTGGGTGTGAAGCGATACGCGGCTGTGGGTGGGTGGGACTGTCCCCGGCCGGTGAGGGGGGGCCGCCCGGCGTGCTGGCCGCGCGGTGCGTGGGCGCACGCGCTACAGCCGGCTGGTGGGGGCGCCCAGTGGCAGGCGCGCCGGCCGACGGACGCGGCAGGCGGCGCAGCTGCGCGCCGGGGCACCCTGCGCGCGGCGCCGTGCAGCCAAAGTGGGTCCTCGCCGGCCCGGTGCGAAGCGCGGTGGACATCTGCAGTGTGCTGGTCCGATTGAGGACTGTGTGCGTTGAGGATGCGCCGCCGCCCGGCACTCGGCGCCGCGACGCCGTCTGCTGCTCGGTCGCCCCAGCGGTTCTCGCTGGTGGTTTGTATCGCAGTTGTGCAGACGTGTTGGCACGTGCGCTGTGCTGGGAGAGTTCGCTTCGGCACCCACGTGGGGCCTTTGCCCTTCTGTGGCGCTGGCGTTGGAGCTGCCGGTCACCGTAGGTGGCGCGTGTTGTCTCCCGCCGGCAATGCCACGACAGCACGCTCCCGGGCCTCTGTCGGCAGCGGCAAGCTCAGTTGGGAGCACGGGTGGTCGCACCTAAAGCGTCTACTCGCCTAACTCCGGGCGATTGCGCCTCTCTCGAACCCGACCAAGTACTTAGGACGGCGCTGCGCGCCGCCGGGACCTGAGAGGGTTTCGAGGTGTATTGTGCAGGGGAGCTCAGCCTCCTCCTGTTTGCAGAATAATTGAGCGGACGCTTGCGTGTTCGCGCGGGCCCCTGGGACACACTCCCGGGCGGCCGGCTGCTCAGCTCTAGTTGACGCAGCTCCCTGGTTGATCCTGCCAGTAGTCATATGCTTGTCTCAAAGATTAAGCCATGCATGTCTCAGTACAAGCCGCATTAAGGTGAAACCGCGAATGGCTCATTAAATCAGTTATGGTTCCTTAGATCGTACCCACGTTACTTGGATAACTGTGGTAATTCTAGAGCTAATACATGCAAACAGAGTCCCGACCAGAGATGGAAGGGACGCTTTTATTAGATCAAAACCAATCGGTCGGCTCGTCCGGTCCGTTTGCCTTGGTGACTCTGAATAACTTTGGGCTGATCGCACGGTCCTCGTACCGGCGACGCATCTTTCAAATGTCTGCCTTATCAACTGTCGATGGTAGGTTCTGCGCCTACCATGGTTGTAACGGGTAACGGGGAATCAGGGTTCGATTCCGGAGAGGGAGCCTGAGAAACGGCTACCACATCCAAGGAAGGCAGCAGGCGCGCAAATTACCCACTCCCGGC
>NW_026046883.1:27500-30000 GCF_023864275.1 Schistocerca cancellata
TACGACATCGCTAGGTCCCACAGTGCCCATTTTCCGACGCCACCCACAAACCCTGCATCATCTGCCCACCACAGGAGCCCCAACGCCTGTGCCTGCGTCGCACGAAGTCGTCGACCGACAATCGCTCCACCCGCACCCGCACGTGCCCCACCCCAACCGCCCAAATCGCAACTCCAGCGGATGAACGGCGGACTCTTCCCGCACTCGTAACGTGCAATCCGCCCCTATATCTTGCGTTTCATGAAGAGTTATATCGAATATGCCATATTCCCGCTGTCCCTATACATGCTGTAAGTAGCTCGCTTGCTACAGCAGCAGCAGCAGCAGCAGCACCACCTCCGCGCGCTTCCCTGGGGGCACTGAACCGCAGGATGCGAGACCCCACGCCCAGTGGCAAACAGGGCTCCTCTCAGAATATAGGCGGTCCCTACCCCTCACAACGATGACGGTGGGAGGGCCGTTTTACGAGACCATTTCCTGCGGTGCCAACGCTGTCGTAGAGCCGATACTCCATCTTTGGTACAGAGGCAATCATTCCGCTGTAAATCAGTACGTCACTCGTAGTTCAGTCACCTCACAGCACTGCTCAGTAAACTATGCAGGCCCACATAGATAGATTATGATAGATTATATACGCAAATGCCCCTATACATGCTGAACGTCCGTACACACAAAATGAACCACACGTCAGCCACACACTCTATCACACACTACTCTCTGCCTGTAACAGACACAGATACAACTACTAAGCACCAGCATGGACCAACGTCCGGTGCATCCTATCCGCCACAGTACACCAACTACGCTATGATAACCAGACCGGGAGGTCCAATCATAAAACAGAATACCCCACTCGTCCGACAACCACAATTGCTCAGAGAAGCCACCAACACCCACACATGTCCTACACAGGGGTGCACCCATCACCACCACACTGCCTCGTCTTACAGCACAAACACACTGGCAGGAATGAAACACACAGGTCTGCCGCAACCACAGACACGGCTCGCCCCCTCTCACTGGCGAAAAGCGCATCCCGACGTGACATAACTCCTTTGACACACTGACGCTGCCTCGGGCATCCACGTCCTACGGTCGATATCAACGAACCTCCCCCCCCCCCTCCCCCCCACAACACGCCATCCCATACCACATTGTGTACCGTACCCAAACCTAACGTGTACTGTACTACAACGCAATGTGTACCATAACACAACCCAGTTTGTACCTTAACCTAACCTATGTCACCTTAACCTAACCTATGTCACCTTAACCTAACCTATGTCACCTTAACCTAACCTATGTCACCTTAACCTAACCTATGTCACCTTAACCTAACCTATGTCACCTTAACCTAACCTATGTCACCTTAACCTAACCTATGTCACCTTAACCTAACCCATCTTGCACCTTAACCTAACCCATCTTGCACCTTAACCTAACCCATCTTGCACCTTAACCTAACCCATCTTGCACCTTAACCTAACCCATCTTGCACCTTAACCTAACCCATCTTGCACCTTAACCTAACCTATGTTGCACCTTAACCTAACCTGTGTTGCACCTTAACCTACCTCAATTTGCACCGCAATGTAACGCAATTTGCACCGCAATGTAACGCAATTTGCACCGCAATGTAACGCAATTTGCACCGCAATGTAACGCAATTTGCACCGCAATGTAACGCAATTTGCACCGCAATGTAACGCAATTTGCACCGCAATGTAACGCAATTTGCACCGCAATGTAACGCAATTTGCACCGCAATGTAACGCAATTTGCACCGCAATGTAACGCAATTTGCACCGCAATGTAACTCAATTTGCACCGCAATGTAACTCAATTTGCACCGCAATGTAACTCAATTTGCACCGCAATGTAACTCAATTTGCACCGCAATGTAACTCAATTTGCACCGCAATGTAACTCAATTTGCACCGCAATGTAACTCAATTTGCACCGCAATGTAACTCAATTTGCACCGCAATGTAATGCAATTTGCACCGCAATGTAATGCAATTTGCACCGCAATGTAATGCAATTTGTACCGCAATCTACCCCCACATTGTGCCTTAACCTAACCCACATTGTGCCTTAACCTAACCCACATTGTGCCTTAACCTAACCCACGTTGTGCCTTAACCTAACCCACGTTGTGCCTTAACCTAACCCACGTTGTGCCTTAACCTAACCCACGTTGTGCCTTAACCTAACCCACGTTGTGCCTTAACCTAACCCAAGTTGTGCCTTAACCTAACCCAAGTTGTGCCTTAACCTAACCCAAGTTGTGCCTTAACCTAACCCAAGTTGTGCCTTAACCTAACCCAAGTTGTGCCTTAACCTAACCCAAGTTGTGCCTTAACCTAACCCAAGTTGTGCCTTAACCTAACCCAAGTTGTGCCTTAACCTAACCCAAGTTGTGCCTTAACCTAACCCAAGTTGTGCCTTAACCTAACCCAAGTTGTGCCTTAACCTAACCCAAGTTGTGCCTTAACCTAAC